>NW_028220532.1:0-147190 GCF_045865225.1 Trachurus japonicus | reverse complement strand
TACATTTTACTCACTTCTCTTTACAATTCTACAATTCATTTAGCAGACACTTTTATCCAAAGCGACGTACAATTGAAAGCATTGACGAGGCTCGTTATAACGTTTTTGAAGTTATCTCACTTTTTTAAGTAGCTTTAATGAGGAAGGACCACAGTTTTGATGATAGTGTAGTGTGAAAAAACACTTTAACATAACCCATGAAGAATGTTAATGTTGGCTATGTATTTCAGGCAAATTTCATGTATCAATGAGATTATACTCTTCTTTAATCATTACTCTTAATCTGGACTCTCACAATGTCCCCACATCACACCTTCACCCTTTCTTGTCTGGGTAATAACTGTGTTTGGAAAATCAGACTACTGGTAGTCTGGTCCCCATAAGGAACTGAAACATTGTGTAAAGAAATGTCCCCATAAAGCCTGTTTGATTTTAAGATGTTTGAGAACAGAGGTTGGCAAGATAGAGAAGAATGTTTACTATGAGGTTGTTGTCTCTTGACGTTTTGTGCATGCTGACATGCATCTCCTCTAGGAGATTCTGTCTGCATAATTGTTAACTCTTTTTGTATTCTATCAAGTTTACTTGAGTTTGACTATTGGTTTCTTATATCATATTCTGACATGTTGTTTTACTAAGATGACCAGCACTGCAGCTGATGATGTGGCTTCACATGACTCTAGTCCATCCCTGTCTGTGAATCCGATGGATGATGCTGCTGGTCCAAGCAACACTCAACAGGTATTTTACATATCCATCACTTTTTAATGTTATTTTTCTCTTTATATCTGAGCATTTCTGATGATGGACATTAATTTTCATGATAATGTATTGTGCATAAACATGGCAGTCAATTTCACATAATGCATTCAAAATGTTAGTGTTGCAGAGTATTTCAGGCAGATTTAATTTATCACAGGGATTATTCTCTTGTTTAGTTATCACTCTATTCTGGACACTCACAATGTCCCCACACCACACTTTCACTAAGTGTCTGAGTAAAAAGTGTGTGTAAAATGTTTAAACATGGTCCCCATAAGGAATTGAAATATTGTGTATAGAAATGTCCCCACAAAGCCTGTTTGATTCAAGACGTGTGAAAGCAGCCAGAGGGCTGGGAGGGGATTTCTAACTCCATTTACATTACATTTTAAACATCCTTTAATGGTAAATATTCACATATATATTTTCACTTTTTATTTGCAGGCTATGACAGTGCCCCAGGACACATTTGAGGTTTTCGTACCAAGACTGAGACGGACTAGAAGTGTCATTGTAAGTTTATCCATCATGTGGGGAAAAACAAAACAGATTAAAAAGGAGTTGTTTTTTTACGTACTGCTAATGTATTTGGACCCTCAATCATATATTATTGAATGGACTATGTCACCAAATGAATACACTTAATATTTTTTTCCCTAAAAACACCCATACTTTTTCAAAAGGAAAAAAAAAATCATTGATTGTCAACTTACCATTAAAGGAAATCCATGATGAAAGAGCATACAAAAGAAGCCACTAATGCACTCTAAATCTAAACAAAAACACTTTGACTGTCAGTCTTTTTTGTGATAGTGTGTGGATTGCCAATTGGTGTGTCATTTACTGTAAGGTGTGAGGTTTCATCTTGTAGTCATAGCTCAGATGATCACATGACATAAATACATGTTAACCCATATATGTTTTAGACAACTCACACACTTAATTGACACACCTGTTAGCAATCCACAGACTATACAAGAGGAAGGCTGGCTGACAGTTGAAATGTGTTTGCTCTGCCTCCCTGGCACAAGCTGAGTCATTAAGATATATTTTTTGCAATGACATTTGCTACTTTAATTGTTGACACGTTTTTTCACTTTGATCTATCCAGCACTTTTTTTTCTTCATAAAAGAAAAATGGATTTAGAGGAATTTCAAAATATTTTTTTATTTTCAATTTCATTGTAATTACCCGATTGTAACAGTATTTGAATTTATTTCAGATGAAGGACACAGTTTTTGAAGATTCAGATGAACTTTATTGTACTACGCCAGAGAGTGGAGAAGATTTCATCCCCGATACCACCTCCAAAAGTGATACTGACAGTGAAACTAGCCTCAACCTCAAACCAACCTCAACAAGAAAACATCAATATTTTGTTGATAAATCTGTCACGTGGTCCCCTATCTGTGACTCTACAACACCAGACAGCATGGCATTTGACAAGCAGTGTCATACATCTAAAGTCAGAGCAGAAGAGGAATCCTGTTCCAGTGATGCAGAAGAAGAACCCTGTTCCAGTGAAGCAGACGAAGAACCCTGTTCCAATGGAGCAGATGAACAACCCTCTTCAAGTCAAAGCATAGGCACCGTAGTTGTTGGTCCATGCAAAAGAAAGGATGGGAAAAGAGTGTATGATAAGAGACATTATTGCTTGTATTGTTCTAAGCCTTATGCTAAAATGGCAAGGCATTTAGAACGTGCACATAATGGTAAATCTGGTGTTGCTCGGGCTCTAAGCTTTACAAAGGGCTCAAAGGAAAGAAAAAGACAGTTGGATTCAGGGGTCGCGTTAACCGGATATTTTCCGTCATTGACCGTTTTTTTAAAACGGTGACGGAAAAATTTTGAGGCCATCCGTCATTTTGACAGATTGCAATTCACAGCCATGGCCATCTGGCCATGTGCATTTGTTTACAATGAAGCCGGCGGATAATCAATAAATGGAGCGGTGGATAACGATATAAAACATATACAATGTCTCAAAGTCACTATGGTGAGAATTAGATTAAAAAACAAACAAACTCACAGCTGGCTGGTGCGCTCAGTAGAACGCTGTAGTACATACCCCAGGCCTGTGTGGAGCGTGTGTGGCGCTGTAGCGCTGCCACACATAAACACCAACAACAGAGAAGAAGACAGAAAGCTTCCCGCAGTATTCAAACTCCAAACATTACAAGTGGATTAAATATTGACTGGGAGTCGTGTCAGTGCAAATATGACGGTCGATAATGATTTAACGGGCGAGATTCAGCTGCAGTGTCCGAGGGGCCGACAGTAGTCAGCTGTTAAGTTACGTAGCTGTAGCTACACAGGTGTGTCTCGGTACAGGTAGAGCGGTGGGGGCAGGACATCACCGTTTCACACACTCGCCGCGCACAACTCTTCTAAAGGTAACGTTAAGCCTTATTTTAATGTATTCTGCCCGCCGTGGCATTGTTTATAACACGTAAAGCTGAGTGGGTTTTGTCTTGTCTGAATTTGTGCTGCATCTGGCTGTGTGGTCTATAGCTTCAGTTGTTTCAGTGATGCGCAGTGGCTGCGTGCGTGCGTGCGTAAAAGAGAGGCACAGAGAGAGAGAGAGAGAGAGAGAGAGAGAGAGCTAACGCCGGTGCACTATGCGGTGCCTATGTGAAAACGTGCTCCTTTGGATGTTTTGGTATAACACATGGGTTAGCATGTTGATTGTTGACAGAAAACTGATGTCATCATCAGGTATTTACGTTGTATTTAGATGTTGAGTGGCAGAAAGTGACCCCCGCATTCACTGACTGACCCACAGTTAGATGTGCTCTGACGCAGACTCTGCTCCGGAGCATTCTCTGTTCAATTTGTTTGGACTTGATATGGATTAAACATGAATTAAAATTGAATGCTATTGAATATGGCATTATTATCATTTAAAAAAATAAATAAAGTGACCGGTAAAAATAGATTATGACGGAATTTTTATGACCCCGTCAGTCAAAATGACCGGCGACGAAAAAGTCTAGCGCAACCTCTGGTTGGATTATATTCGGAACAAAGGAAACTATGCTCACAATGCTTCTGTCATGCAGTCAGGAAAGGGAGAATTAGTGCCATTTAAACGTCCTCCTAAAGAGGCACAGGGAAATGACTTTATGCACTGTGCACACTGTCAAGGACTTTACACACGCAAAGTCCTGTGGCGACACATGCGTAATTGACCCTTCGCCAACTCCTCCCACAAACGGCTATTGTCCAATCCTACGTTAGCAACCGTAACTATAGGCCTGGCAAGCTTTCCGCAGTGAGTCATTACGTTTGCTTTTGTGGACACATTTTGAGACTAGGACGAAAAACATTTGTTTGTAGAGAAGGATATTGTTGTTGCTGCTGCTACTACGGCGGCAGCGGCGGCGGCAGCAGCAATATAGAGATGTTCAGATACGAGCTGACTTTTTTTTCGACTTGAGCAAGTGTAAATATGGGGATAACCATATGTTCACCTCTGAAATGACAGCTGTACTTTTACCGCGTTTACCTGGGCTTTTAGGCGAGGGATCCTCCAGGCAGGGACTGCTTTCACTGACTGATACAGCGGTGGGAGAAAACAAAACAGCAGCGAAAGCTGTATGTGGTTCACAATCGCCCAAAAACTTGCAGTTTGACAACGTTTCATGACCAGTGAGATGACGTAAGTCTTCGTGGGTTGATAGACGGTAAAATTACCGGTCCTTACTGCTGCTCTGTACATTGTCCAGTCGTGTCGTTGAACAGATGTTTTATCCTCCTGCGCGAGTCACTTCACTGAAAACTATGAATGATCTTTGTGACTTCTTCTCTCTATTATCTCAGAACAGTTTATCCAGAAATTTGCTGATATTTCCTTTGAAATCGATACCAAATACTGCCAGGAGCATGGCTGGGAGTGAAAGCTTGCCCGCCGTAGCAACAGTAACCAAGGGGGCGGAGCTTACGCAAAGGGTCAATTGTCGACTCAAACCTGGATCAGTCGCCCCCAAGCCAGGAAAGAACCGTGTTCAGTCCATGTGTACATACACAGGGCCTGTGCCGACAAACACAAGTGAACAGTTGTGGGGAGTAATTACTTATATGAATCCTGACCCGATCGCACACATAATAAAAAATGACCAAGTCATTATTGATTTCGGGCAACACTTGTTAAATAAAAAAGGGATATCAGCAAAGAATAAACTGCAAGTGCGAGAGAAGATGCGAGAATTGGGAAGGTTGATTCACAGTGCCAGGAGAGTGACTTCCTTGAAAAATATGGAAGATCTCATTAATCCCAAAAAGTACATGGAGACTATTAAAGCTGTCAAGCTTACATGCGGGTATAAGAGTGAATCAAACAGGTTCTTGATTCCATCTCTAGCAAACAAACTTGGGAACTCCTTAGTTAAAATAAGCAAACTCTTAAAAGCTAAGGGTTTAATCTCAAATGATGAAAAGCTTGTTAAGAATGCCAGCAACTTTGAAGTGGTCCATCAGGAAAAGTGGCATGAGTTGATCCAGGCCTGTAGCCAGCCTTGTGGAGGGGGGGGTTCTTTTTTCCCAAAAAAAGTGGGCTTCACCAATCGCCTTCCCCTAAATACACAAGCACACTTAATACATTTTAATTTACATTTTTTATTCATTATACCTTCACTTTTACATTACATGTTTCTCTCTTCTTCTTTTTAACTCTCGCAGTGTTTCTGTGGCTTTCTGTTGTCTGTCTCTCTGTTGTTCTCCTCTGTTGCTCTCCTCTGTTGTCTCTCTGTTGCTCTCCTCTGTTGTCTCTCTGTTGCTCTCCTCTGTTGTCTGTCTCTCTGTTGCTCTCCTCTGTTGTCTCTCTGTTGTCTGTCTCTCTGTTGCTCTCCTCTGTTGTCTGTCTCTCTGCTGTCTGTCTCTCTGTTGCTGTCCTCTGTTGTCTCTCTGTTGCTGTCCTCTGTTGTCTCTCTGTTGCTCTCCTCTGTTGTCTGTCTCTCTGTTGCTCTCCTCTGTTGTCTGTCTCTCTGTTGCTCTCCTCTGTTGTCTGTCTCTCTGTTGCTCTCCTCTGTTGTCTGTCTCTCTGTTGTCTCTCTGTTGCTCTCCTCTGTTGTCTGTCTCTCTGTTGTCTGTCTCTCTGTTGTCTGTCTCTCTGTTGCTCTCCTCTGTTGTCTGTCTCTCTGTTGTCTCTCTGTTGCTCTCCTCTGTTGTCTGTCAATTCAATTTCACAAGCTTTATTGGCATGACTGTCATTACAATATTGCCAAAGCATTACAAAAATGGTAAAATAAACATACAATATAAATAAATAAACAGATAATATAATAATACAGATGATACTAATAAACAAACAGTGTAGATATCATTTAGCAGGTAAAACTCAACAGTAGCAGCAGCAGCTGCTCATATAGAGGAGCTCATGTTGAGCAGCTCTTCTCTCTTTTTGTGACAGGCACAAACATATTTTGCTGCTTCTAGAGCAGTGGCTCTTTGTTCTCCTAACAAATGCTCTCCTCTGTTGTCTGTCTCTCTGTTGCTCTCCTCTGTTGTCTGTCTCTCTGTTGTCTGTCTCTCTGTTGCTCTCCTCTGTTGTCTCTCTGTTGCTCTCCTCTGTTGTCTCTCTGTTGCTCTCCTCTGTTGTCTGTCTCTCTGTTGCTCTCCTCTGTTGTCTCTCTGTTGTCTGTCTCTCTGTTGTCTGTCTCTCTGTTGTCTGTCTCTCTGTTGCTGTCCTCTGTTGTCTCTCTGTTGCTCTCCTCTGTTGTCTGTCTCTCTGTTGTCTGTCTCTCTGTTGTCTGTCTCTCTGTTGCTCTCCTCTGTTGTCTGTCTCTCTGTTGTCTGTCTCTCTGTTGCTCTCCTCTGTTGTCTGTCTCTCTGTTGTCTGTCTCTCTGTTGCTCTCCTCTGTTGTCTGTCTCTCTGTTGTCTCTCTGTTGCTCTCCTCTGTTGTCTGTCTCTCTGTTGTCTCTCTGTTGCTCTCTTCTGCTGTCTCTCTGTTGCTCTCCTCTGTTGTCTGTCTCTCTGTTGTCTGTCTCTCTGTTGCTCTCCTCTGCTGTCTCTCTGTTGCTCTCCTCTGCTGTCTGTCTCTCTGTTGCTCTCCTCTGTTGTCTCTCTGTTGCTCTCCTCTGTTGTCTCTCTGTTGCTGTCCTTCGTTGTTTGTCTCTCTGTTGTCTCTGTGTTGCTCTCCTCTGTTGTCTGTCTCTCTGTTGCTCTCCTCTGCTGTCTGTCTCTCTGTTGTCTGTCTCTCTGTTGCTCTCCTCTGCTGTCTGTCTCTCTGTTGTCTGTCTCTCTGTTGCTCTCCTCTGCTGTCTGTCTCTCTGTTGATCTCCTCTGTTATGTAATGAGAACGCTCATCAGTTCCAATCTTCTGGGATGCATTTCAGAGCAAATGCGGACAGCTTCATCCAGGTCCACTGCCATGTCATAATGGGTGTGGATGAGGGCCAGGGATGACATGCGGTCCTCTCCCATACTGCTACGCATGAATGTGTTCAGTCTCCGGAGGGTACTGGCTGACCGTTCACATTCACAGGAGGTGACTGGCAGAGTACATGCTATTTTGAGAAGTTTGAATATGTTTGGGTAGATCATCTCATCACATTCTTTGATTGCCTCAGCACATGAGCTTGGTCTTTGTTCTGATGACTTGGTTTGCCACTTCAGTTTCCAGCGTTTCAACTCCTGGTCAATGAGCTCTGGTGAAGGTAAGTCATCTTGGTAAAGACAGACTGCTTCAGAGATGTCCACTGTCACATCTGAGTTGCACTGTATAGATACTTATCAGTAGGGTGACGTCACGATGCGTTCCACCTGGCCGCCGCCATGCTGGGTACCGAACACTGAGTTAACCTCTATTAAGATCAGTGCAGCCACATCCTCTCTGACTAGAAATGACTGCTGCCATGTAGTTTGGATATGGATATTTCTCATTTTGATGGCCTTGCCTTGAAAGCACACACCATTTCTGCTGAGACGAGCTTTGACAGCGCGGTGCGCCGCTCTCTCTCCCGTTAAAAGTTAATCTAGCTCACCCAGCGGACCTCCTCGTCTCTCTCTCTCTCTCTCTCTCGCTCGCTCTGTCTCTCCTCCAAATACACGAAAAGCCAAATCAAATCAGAAATGCGTAGCCCACTTCTTTTTAACTCACAGACATTTATTTTCATAAAGTAATAAAATCGCCATCGTTAACATTGAGACAAAAGGCTGCAGGAATGGAAGAAGAATTCGGCAAATCATCTTATCACGCAAAAAGTCACAACAAACAGGTTTTGCACAGATAAGTCTTAAAATATGTGCAACACCTTCTCATCACAATCCACACCATCTACACCAGGGGTCTCAAACTCCCGGCCCGGGGGCCACATCCGGCCCGCGGCCCCCCTACATCTGGCCCGCGTCTTGACGTGAAAAGTAGGAAAGGCTGTCAAAGTTAATGCCTTAATGCAAAATGCTTTTAACGGCCCTATTTTTTTTAATACGCAATTAATGCGCTAACCTCGGGCCGCTCATTGTTGGGGGAAACAGAGAAGCTGCTTCTCCAGACGTGATCACAGGTAGGCTGTGTGTGCATGTCTGTGTGTGTGAGTTACTACGGTTACCGCGACGCTCCCGTCCCCCGGATATTTCTGCAGCTGGATTCACATGATCCGGTCTGAGACATGAAACTCATGGACTGAGGAGTCGTCCTGCTGCTCTGCACGTCACACCGACGGTCGTATTTGTACTGTGAGGAGTCGCTCTGCCCCGTGGTCCCGGTGTCTCATACACAAACAGTGATAATCCACTGCAACATGTTGCTGTTGCTGTTGTTGCCGTGGTTGTGGTTGTGCGCGACGTAGAGCTGCCGCTTCGACTAGCGAGTTTTTTTTTTTTCCCCAATCTCCCGTTCATTCAGCCTGGTGAGGGAGGGAGGGGTGGAGGGGGGTGGTGTGTGTGTGTGTGTGTGTGTGTGTGTGTGTGTGTGTGTGTGTGTGTGTGTGTGTGTGTGTGTGTCCTCTAGAGAACTTGTTCTTCTTGTCACCAAACGAGGCTGCTCTCTCTCTCTGACAGCTGATAATACCAAATACCATGAAAATGGTATTTGGAAAGCATGGAAAGCATAAGAAACGTCCAGATCTGGATGTTTCTTATGCTTTCCATTCATCTTGCTGGTATTTCAAGCAAAAAAGAAAAATACTATGTGATTAACTCAGGACATTTAAGGATTACAAATTTTAATCGTTTGACAGCCCTAATTATCGTACAATATTTGAAAATAGACCCCGTTTTCAGAAATATTTGTGATTTTTTTTTTATATTCGTCTTGAAAACTTTAGTGGCCCTCCACTGAGATGACGGTGCCAGCAGTGGCCCCCAGCTCATTTGAGTTTGAGACCCCTGATCTACACAGTTACGTTATCAGCTGTTATTAAAACCCAACTCATCAGGACGCGATGACCACCACTCACATTAAACAAACCGTTAACAATTAATAATCCACACTCAAACCGAGGCAACAATAATGTTAACTGTACTCAACAAGCTGTTATTACAAGGTTTACAACAGATATGACAGACAACCTGGGCCGTGTGTGTGCGATAAGAAAGGAGGGAGGGAGGGAGGGAGAGAGGAAAAGTAGGTAAAAACCTGCTAGCTGCTAGCTGTTAGCTACCGTAGCTCAGGCGTCGGTCTCCCGTCAGGTAAAAGCTGCCGTTTATTCCTCAAATGAAGCTCATGTTGAGCCTCTCCGGTACAGTTATCCATCACTGCAGTTGAATTAGCCGCTAAACTGCTGGACGCTAAAACCGAGGGGGCGTCTGTGTGTTTACAATTCACGAAAGCAACGTGAACGTACGTGCTGCTCAGACTCAGTAGAGTGAGGCAGCCTCCCTTGGCGTACATGTCTCCCAAGCTGTTTAATGACGGTAAAAAATGAAACAGAAAGTAAATATCCTGCATAGTTTCTCTTTTCTGTGCTGCGCTGATCAGAGCGGCGTCCCTACCTAGTGTATTTTACTTAGCAACGATCTGTTAAACAGGAATAACAGACTGTTAAATGCAAAATCAAGATGTAAATAAATATCAGAAATATCAATAAATTATCGGAATACGACATTCAATAGTGCCATGTAATAAAAAAAGGTTTATCCACTATTTTTGTGAGATTTGATGTCACAGCCCATAGACTGCCTTTGGAAGTCGGTACCCAAGATGGCGCTGTGACCGGCTGCGAACGCTGTGTGACGTCACGTGATATCTATCTATAGATGGAATCAGGCCCATGAGCCTTGACGCTGTTACAGAGAGTGGACTAAATCTGGAATTAAACTCTGAGATGACATGGTCTAGGAAGGGTATAGCCATGTTGCGAAGATAGTAGTCCTTCACAGTTCCAGCAGGTACATTTTCCCTGTGTGTCTGCCTTCCAGTTGCTCGTGGTTGACTAGGCTGCACATTGACCTGGGCAGCCATCCTGACTGCTTGCTCGTAGATCTGGATGAAGTCATCCTCGATTGTCTCACGTAGCTCCTTGTACACAGTCTTAACCTCATCTACCATGCTAAATGCCTCGATGATGTCAATTGAGGTGCTTTGCAGCTTCACTGTGATGCCTGCAAGGTGGGATAAAACCTGATAGAAGTCAGGATGAAACCAAAGTTTTGGAGCCCAGACAAGAGACCATAGGCCTCTGATTTGTACTTGCCATCCCATCCAGTGGTGACATCTTGGCTATACTCTTCTGTATGGAGACCAAGCGCCATGACTTCCAGAGCCTTAATGATGAAGATGAAGGCACTGTAGAAGTGACTGTAAGCATCATGCCGGGCGGCCCATCTTGTGCGGCAGAGGTCAACCAGGGGCTTTCGCTTTCCGGTAGAGTGAGCAACCTTATCTACAACCTCCTTGAGAAGGTGTTCCCTCTTCGGGCTGCTGGTGAAGAATATGACGCTAGATTTCATCTTGTCAATCATGTTGCGCACAACTGGAAGAGCACAGGAGCGTGCAATGACAAGGTTCAGGCAATGGCCGTTTGCAGTGCATGTACACTGCCTTAGGTGCATCCTTCTTGATCAAAAGCTTGGACGCCGACATTTTCGCTGCTCATGTTACTGGCGCCGTCGTACCCCTGGCCTCGACAATTAGCAATTTCTATGCTTAGGTGACTCAACACATTCTTGATTGCGGTTGCAATGTGGCGACCTGTGATTCGTGGCAGAGTACAAATCTCCAACAACTCCTCCCTGATATTCAAGCAGTTGTCCACAAAGCGTACACAAATTGGCATCAGCTCTACATTATGGGATGTGACCTCATCAGCTAGGACTGTGTAGATCTGTGCGTGTTTGACCTCTTCCACGATCTTCGCCTGAAATCATGTGCTTTCCTATCACATCAATCATTTTCATTTTGGCTTTGGGGAGAGAGGTATGTGGCATTTTTGAGCTTTTTTCCATGTGCTGCTTCAGCTTCTCATTGTGGTTTGCAAGTAGTTTCATCAGGGCCAAGAAATTTCCAGGATTGCCAGTAGAATGCTGCTTCTCAGCTGAGCCTCTAAGTGCGATGCACTAGCGTCCACAACTAAGTACAGTTTCTGCTACACACTTCAGTATGTGCCTGTTTTCTTTGATGTTGGCCTCCTTTGCACTGTCCATACGGACTGAGATTTGAGTGTTGGGGTTTTCAATTGACTGGAGGAACAACTTTGCTCTTTCAAATGCAGCTAAATGGTATGATTTTGATGAGTGGTTTCCAATTGCCTTGGTTTTCTTATACCATTTAGTGAATGGTGCATTGACCATTGATGACAGCAGCTTCCTCTCCTTGGCATTCAGAAACAAAGCACAGCACACACAGAATGCACCATCAAGTGTTCTACTGTATACCAACCACCAGCCATGTTCCTCAAGCCATTCGTGCTTGAATGCCCTGTTGCAGCCACCAATGAATTGTGTTGGGAAAATGTAGTGTTTTGATGGCCTGTCATGATTCTTCAGTAAGTGGTACTTCTGGGCATCTGACAGCCGACACACACTCTCTGAGATTTCTGATTGTGATTTTGTAGCTTTGATTAAAAATCCTATGTCACAAAACAGCTCATCTGCCTGACCCACTGCAGGAGCTGCTGGATCTCTCCTTCGCTGTATAGTGGAGGCCCCTGGGCCCTCATCAGGATCCTGCACAGCTGAGGGAGGGGAGGGGGGCAGAGGGAGACAGAGTTCAGGCTAAGACCAAAAAATCAAAAAACTATTTTACATGAGAAAATGGATTTTCTCATGTACAAACATGTTATATATTACATATTTAATGTGTGTATCACTAGATGAAACGACTATCAAAGTCCTGCAAAGCCACTGCATCAGAGTAATGACATGCAATGCAATTTTTACTGTGGACTGGCTCAGGTTAAACCCTTAATTATTATTTTTAGATACATTTTTAAATTCCAAACACAGCCTATTACAACATTTTTTTCGACCATGTACATTTTTATAAAAAAATTCTAATTATGACCACTCTTCAAATGTAATATTTTCCCACTTTTTAACCCTTGCAGTGTTTCTGTGGCTTTCTCCTTGTCTGTCTCTCTGTTGCTCACCTCTGCTGTCGCTCTGTTGTCTGTCTCTCTGTTGCTCTCCTCTGCTGTCGCTCTGTTGTCTGTCTCTCTGTTGCTCTCCTCTGCTGTCTCTCTGTTGTCTGTCTCTGTTTCTCTCCTCTACTGCATGTCTCTGTTAACATGAATGTAATGTAATGAAAATGATCTACTATCGTACAATTGTCTTTTTCCTATTTTTGCTCTTGTTGTGTCTCTACTGCTCACCTCAGTTGTCTGTCCGTCTCTGTTGCTCTCCTCAGTTGTCTGTCCGTCTCTGTTGCTCTCCTCCGTTGTCTGTCCGTCTCTGTTGCTCTCCTCAGTTGTCTGTCCGTCTCTGTTGCTCTCCTCCGTTGTCTGTCCGTCTCTGTTGCTCTCCTTCGTTGTCTGTCCATCTTCATAAAACATGAATTGTGTATGAATCTTATAAATCCTCAAAGTGTGAGGTAGAATCAAGTGTTTTACATCTTTTTTTTCCCCAAAACAACCTGAGCTTTAAGAATATGCATGCTGTGTTGTCATATGAAAAATTGATATGACCAAATATAGAGGGGAAAATAAAGAACGGAAAATTAATTTCACACATATGGTAAATGGGACACCCGATCTTACCGGTGTGACTGCTCAGCTTCCAGTTAAGCTACAAACCACTATAAATCCATGCTACACACACAACGAACGAACCCTCTGATCCCCCTTGCCTATGGCCAGCGGTGGGATGTATAATGTAACTTGGTCAAAGACGTAACTTATCCTCAAGGTTTTTTGCAGTTGTGTTAGGTCATGCATGCTGTAACGGTATGCTGACAGACAATAGACTTGTATGGGCTCGGAGAAAATCACTTTGTTACTTTCGTCCCACGTTACGTTCTTCTTTTCTCTCTATCTTTTCATTTAAAAAAACATATTGAGGCTATATTGTCCACTGTATTCATACATTAATACCGTATATGTTTATTTATTCATAAATGAAAGCTCCCGCGGTACTTTTGACCCCCGGCTCTGCCTACTGTTTCTACTCTGAATATGATGCGATTGGACACGGAAAACTTACCGATTTTGGCCTTTTTACGGAACATTTCCCCGATGTTTTGGGACAAAATAGCCGCATTCTTCTTTCGTTTTCGTTCTTTGTCTTCCTTTTTACCCATTTTCCTCTTCTTTGTATTCGTCTTCTTCTTTTGTTTAGTTTATTGGCGGTTTGCAACCAATACAAATGGGCGCATTACCGCCACCCACTGGACTCGAGTGTGAACAGGAGGAAAAAAAAGTTTGTTTCTACCTTTTTCCGTTCTTTCGTAATCGGGAGTAGAACATAGGCTGGTTTCACCAAAAACACCAGTTTTTGACCAAAACTCTGAGAAAACAAGCTTTTTGTGAAAAAAACATGTCAAGCAGAACAGTGACTTTGAAGTTAATATTTTTTTTGCTTTAGTGACACCTCACACATCTGAATAGTGTTTTCCTTCTATAAAACAACACTGAGAAAGGACTTTTGATTGCAAAACAATAATTTATTTACAAATATGTAAGTGTGTGCAATTTCAAGACTTGACAAAAATGAACTTTTTTGTACAGAACGTCACAGCAAAAGCGAATCGCGCCTGTCAACGTGAGTGCGTGTCATGTGACTCCTCTCCTCTCTCCTCCTTCCTCTTCTCTCTTCTCCTCACCTCACCTCACCTCTTCTCTCCTCTCTCCTCTTCTCTCATCTCCTCTCCTCCTCTCCTCTTCTCTCATCTCCTCTCTCCTCTCATCTCCTCGCCTCATCTCCTCTCTTCTTCTCTCATCTCCTCACCTCACCTCTTCTCTCCTCTCTCTTCTCCTCTCCTCTTCTCTCATCTCCTCTCCTCCTTCCTCTTCCCTCCTCTCTCCTCCTTCCTCTTCTCCTCTCCTCTTCTCTCCTCTCTCTTCTCTTCTCCTCTCCTCTTCCCTCCTCTCTCCTCCTTCCTCTTTTCTCCTCTCCCCCTCTCCTCTCCTCTCTTCTCCTCTCCTCTTCTTTCATCTCCTCTCCTCTTCTCTCATCTCCTCTCTTCTCCTCCTCTCCTCTCTCCTCCTTCCTCTCCTCTTCTTTCATCTCCTCTCTTCTCCTCTTCTCTCATCGCCTCCTCTCCTCTCTCCTCCTTCCTCTTATCTTCTCATCTCTCCTCTTCTCTCATCTCCTCTCTTCTCCTCTTCTCTCATCACCTCCTCTCCTCTCTCCTCCTTCCTCTCCTCTTCTCTCATCTCCTCTTCTCCTCTCCTCATCTCCTCTCCTCTTGCATGTGTGAGTGTGTGTGGCTGTGTGTGTGCGTGCGTGCGTGTGTGTTTTCACCACTACACAGAATAGTTCAGCTTTGTGTGGTAAGCTGTGAAACACTCTCCTGGGTGCAAGGGGACACAACAGGATGCGCCGGCCCCTGCGTGCGCAGACTCTGCACCTCCTTGTCGGTCTTGGCTTCCTGCTGGTGGGCATCAGGTGGTCCAGTTTGTGTTTGCCCATCTGTCCGTCTAGCCTGCGCTCTGGATCGGTGTTGTATGGTGCCCTTGGAGTACGTCGGCCTTCCTCCAAGTCTCCGCCCGACTCAGCCCCCATACCTGCAACTTCCTCCTCCTCTTCCTCCTCCACATGTTGCGTTGCAGTCCAGGTCTTCACGACCCTGCGCATGAACCCGGCCTGCACAGCAGGAGGACGTGATGATAAACTGCAAGCGCTGCGGCTCACAGCACAAGCCTAGACAGTGTCCAGCGTTTGGTAAGCAATGCTCCACTTGCCAAGGCAAGAATCATTTTGCTAAACAATGCTTCTCCAAACGGAAAGAGGGGAAGAAAGAAAAAACTGTAAACTTAATAGACGAGCCTGATCTAAGTGACACGTTCTTTGTTGGAATGGTGAATTGTGAAAGTGAACAAATAAATAAACCAGACAATGTAAATGATGTCACTAGAGAAGATAAGTGGATAGCTCCTCTAATGATAAATGGGACTGTAGTCACCATGAGATTGGACACTGGTGCGAAAGCAAATCTCATAAGCATGTGTGACGTGAAGGCAATGAAAAATAAGCCACAAATAAAAAGAAAGGAATCTGGACTGAAAGACTACAATGGGCGGCCAATCAAATGTTTGGGCACATGCAGGTTGAGAGTCAAAGTTAAAGGAAAAGTGCACCACCTATTCTTCTTGAGGGACGGGAATCACTTCTTGGTGACAGAGCCTGTGAAGAACTGGGGCTTGTGAAAAGAGTGTATCGCATCGTTCCAACCATAAACCCAACAAATGACTCTATGGACACAATTGTTCAGAACTTTTCAGAGGTTTTCAAGGGTTTTGGTGTTTTGCCCTTCACATATAAAATACAGTTGAAAGAAGGAGCCCAACCAGTTGTGCATGCAGCACGCAGAGTTCCGGCGCCACTGAAAGACTGCCTAAAGAAAGAACTCGACAGAATGATCATGCTAGGGCAAGGCAAGGCAAGGCAATTTTATTTGTATAGCCCGTTTTTACAAACAGTTTGTCTCAAAGGGCTTTACATGGCATCGTAACAACATCCTCTGTCCTTAGACCCTCACATCGACTGAGGAAAAACTCCATGGAAACCCTTTGATGATCAAAGGTGATCAAAAAGGTTAATGAGCCTACAGACTGGGTCAACTCAGTGGTCATCACAAAGAAAAAGAATGGTGAGTTGAGAATATGTATGGACCCTAAAGACTTAAATGAGAGCATAAAGCGTGAACATTATCAAATACCTACACATGAAGAGATCATCAGTGAAATGTCAGGTGCCAGCTACTTCACGAAGCTTGACGCCTCACAAGGCTTCTGGCAGCTGAAACTGGATGAAAGCAGCACCAAGTACTGTACCTTTAATACGCCCTTCGGCAGACACTGCTTTCTCAGACTGCCTTTTGGAATCAAGTCAGCACCTGAAATATTTCACAGAGCGATGGAGCAGATCATCGAGGGCTTGGATGGAGTTCGAGTCTACATTGATGACATCATCATAAGGGGTTCCACAGCCCAAGAGCACAACGAGAGGCTGAACAGAGTTATGGAACGCATACAAAAGTATGGACTAAAACTCAACAAGAGTAAATGTGAGTTTGGCGTTCAAGAGATCCTCTTCCTGGGAGACAAGCTGTCTGCACGTGGTGTCCAACCAGATAAAGACAAAATACATGCAATACAGAACATGCCAAGGCCCACAGACAAGACAGGGGTGCTACGCATCATGGGGATGGTGAATTTCATAGGTAAATTCATTCCCAATCTGACAGCAAAGACATCATGCATACGAGAGCTTCTGCACAGGGACTGTGAGTTTAAATGGACAGTGAAACATGAGCATGAGTGGCAAGAACTCAAGAACACACTGACCACAGCACCTGTGTTGTCATTTTATGACCACACGAAGAGGATAAAAGTGTCTACAGATGCTTCCAAGGATGGTATTGGTGCCGTTCTACTCCAGGCTGAGGGTGAGCACTGGAAACCGGTAGCCTATGCATCTCGGGCGATGACAAAATCTGAATGCCGATACGCTCAGATCGATAAAGAATGTTTGGGACTGGCGTATAGTTTGGAGCGGTTTCATAGCTATGTGTACGGCCTGCCGTCTTTCACAGTCGAAACTGATCATCGACCGCTGGTTGCCATCATCAAAAAGAATCTGATAGTACAGCGGTTAAGCCCTCAAATCAAGGGGAATTGTGCACTTTTTGAAAGAAACATGAAACTTCTACCATAGTTAGTTTATACCATGAGGTTTATTTTAAGATCGGGAGGGAAGTCAGATTTGACCTCTGAGGCCCGGGAGAGGTCAAATCCAAGATGGCCGCCAATAATATTCAAAAATGCCTATCGCTGGAACCAAACACAGTAGAAAAAACACTTAAGGTGTCATTTCCCACTAATTTTTGGGTGCCCATTCTGTTGGTGATACCTTTGAGACCAATAGAATTCAAGAAAATGCATTTAGATCAATGTGGAGGTCAAATAATGCAGACATAGGGAGGTGAACGGTGCAAAAAGGTAGTTTATTTCCAAAATAATAGCCTAACAGTGATGATGATGTTAATAATGATGATAATAGTGCCAATAATAATAATCATTATCATAATAAGTTCTTTTTTTTAACTGATTTATTATTAACTCATTGGCTGCCAGCCATTTTCAGAGCAGAGAGCTGCATACTGCCAGCCGTTTTAGAGCATTTTTTACAGATCTTTCAAGACCCACAGAATATTGTGTTCATGTAAACATGTAAACACCAAAACTACCAAGAGAAAGAATAGACTCTATAATTTCATTAGGAAAAAAAAGTTTGTTTCTACCTTTTTCCATTCTTTAGTAAACGGCAGTAGAACATTGGCTGGTTTCGCCAAAAACACCTGTTTTTGACCAAAACACCTGTTTTTGACCAGAACACTGAGAAAACAAGCTTTTTGTGGAAAGAAACATGTCAAGCAGAACAGTGACTTTGAAGGTAATATACAACAGAAACAACATGTCTATAGACATCAATGGCAGCCAATGAGTTAAAGAGACACTGTCTCTCGGCTCTGTTCGTGGCACTAGTACACCACAGCCACTTGTTACTCTCTCCCTGGCTCTCAGGCTCCGGTCCACTTGGTGCTCCTCCTCCTCTATCCTTGCCTGACTGAGGGCTGCCACCGTGCCCCTAGTCCACCGGTGAGGGATGAGGGGGACTGCCAACTGGGGGCCCACGCCCTCAGACCGACAAAAGCTTGGATCATGGGCTGACTTTCAAGAGATCGCAGCGGGGGAGCTGCTCTGCTACGTACAAAACCCTGACCCAGAATCAGGTCGTCTGCAAGTGATTTAGCACCAGGTTCTCCACAAACATGCGGTGCGAGATAGGAGAGGGGCGACCACCATCCGGCCACGCGCCAACCCTGTCACCAACTCGCTGTAATCAAAACCCGGTTGTCAGGGGGTTTCGCTAGATAGTAGGTAGGGACAGTGGGAATCTCGTTCATCCATTCATGTGTGTCACTAATTAGATGACGAGGCATTTGGCTACTGGGTCATACGGCTTTCCGTGTTTACCTGCACGTCAGGCGCCATCATGAGTACTACGACATGATACAGCCCATACGGACCCATTTCTGCATCAGCAGCTGGTCCGCCACCTTCTATAATCATTACGAGCCCAAACTGCCCCCAGCTGACCGCCAGCCGGTGGGATGCAGCCAGGCGGGGTTCCCGTTATAGAGGGCCAGCCAGCGTCGTGTAGAGGTCCCCTCAGGGCACCAGCCACCCTTGCGGCCGTCCCTCATCCCTTTGAGGACCAGCTCGGCTCCTGGAGAGGGCCGTAGTCCTCAATCCTGGAACGGCCATACCTAAAACGTGACGTCAGCCAACTGCCTTCCACTGATTGGGCAGAGCGTTGTCACTGGAAGAGTCATGAGCGCGATGTCAGACATGAGAATTCATCTGTACCGAGACCGTTGTTATTCCTTCACCCGAGTTAAATGATGCTGTGTGGAAAACCACGCTGTGGTCCGTAATCGAGGAACAGACAAGTGAGTTTGGAGCTGACGAGAAGATCGAAAATAGAGAGAGAAACAGTGTGGCCTTGCGATCCCCCACCCCTGCTGAGGAGGAACTAGAGAACTCAGCTGTAATGGAAAAGCACCTTTACTGAGCCGTGCCGTGACTGTGTAGTGGAAAAGTGCCAATAGTTACTCCGTTTACCTGCACTTCATTAAATTTCTTCACTTTGACATTCAAAGTAGAGTTCTCAACGGGCCTGAAAATTACAACCCGACCTGACCCGGCCCATGGGTTTTAAGCCCAGACCCGACAGAGCTCGATACACCAGCATTAGTTGTCTGGCCAAACCCAGCCCAGCCCAACAAAAAAAAAGAAAACTAAACTAAAAAAGTGACATGCTTTCTTTGCAGCGAGAGCAGATGGTGCCAGTGACGCAGCAGCACCTTATCAGTGGGTGAAACTGATTCAATTTCGGCCACAAAAACATTGTGGTTTTTTGGAGATACACACAGCATCTCGTGCCAAACCAACCCGACCCATCGGCCTTACTCGGGTTTGGGTTGAAATTGAGAACTCTAATTCAGAGTACTGGGCGAAAGCACATTGTGTCAACTCCCCTCCATGGGCCTTCGCAATGCTTCCACACAGCGTCGGACACCACCCCTCTCTCCGCGGAAAGAGGAGGGCGACAGTATTATTAAATTGCAGATTTGCACCTTTACATAAATGCATTTTATTGAATGTGTTCTGGTCAAAAACAGGTGTTTTTGGCGAAACCAGCCAATGTTCTACTGCCGTTTACTAAAGAATGGAAAAAGGTAGATACAAACTTTTTTTTCCTAATGAAAGAAGAGAGTCTACTCTTACTCTTGGTAGTTTTGGTGTTTACATGTTTACACGAACACAATATTCTGTGGGTCTTGAAAGGGTCTGTAAAAAATGCTCTAAAACGGCTGGCAGTATGCAGCTCTCTGCTCTGAAAATGGCTGGCAGCCAATGAGTTATTAATAAATCAGTTAAAAAAAAAAACTTATTATGATAATGATTATTATTATTGGCACTATTATCATCATTATTAACATCATCATCACTGTTAGGCTATTATTTTGGAAATAAACTACCTTTTTGCACTGTTCACCTCCCTATGTCTGCATAATTTGACCTCCACATTGATCTAAATGCATTTTTTTGAATTCTATTGGTCTCAAAGGTATCACCAACAGAATGGGCACCCAAAAATTAGTGGGAAATGACACCTTAAGTGTTTTTCTACTGTGTTTGGTTCCAGCGATAGGCATTTTTGAATATTATTGGCGGCCATCTTGGATTTGACCTCTCCCGGGCCTCAGAGGTCAAATCTGACTTCCCTCCCGATCTTAAAATAAACCTCATGGCATAAACTAACTATGGTAGAAGTTTCATGTTTCTTTCAAAAAGTGCACAATTTTCATGCTTAGCCGCTGTACTATGAATGAAATGTCTCCACGGATTCAGCGGTTAATGATGAAGATGCAAAGGTATGATTTTGAACTGATATATACTCCAGGTAAACACCTAGTCCTTGCTGATGCCCTATCCAGAGCAACTACAGGCGACAGTGTGAGTGCGGGTACTCCGGCTTCCTCCCACAGTCCAAAGACATGCAGGTTAGGTTAATTGGTGACTCTAAATTGCCCATAGGTGTGAATGAGAGTGTGAATGGCTGTCTGTCTGTATGTGTTAGCCCTGCGATAGACTGGCGACCTGTCCAGGGTGTACCCCGCCTCTCGCCCAAAGTCAGCTGAGATAGGCTCCAGCTCACCCGTGACCCTAGTGCAGGATAAGCAGTATAGAAAATGAATGAATGAATTTGATTTCGAATCGTGTGGCCCTTCACTCACTTTATCGGAGTCAGTGTGGCCCTCTGGAAAAAATAATTGCCCACCCCCGGGTAAGAGGCAGCAGCAGCAGCGGCAGCAGCCTGCTGTGTGTGTGTGTGTGTGTGTGTGTGTGTGTAACCCTAACCCTAACCCTATCTCACACATTCGCTTCCCTCGCCCCCTCCCCTTCCCTTTCTCTTTCTCTCACTCCATGTCCCTGCGCTTCTGTGTCTCTGTGTGTGTCTGTGAGTCTGTGTCTCTGTGTGTCTTAGCGGTTAGAGGCAGCAGCGGCAGCAGCAGCAGCCTGCTGTGTGTGTGTGTGTGTGTGTGTGTGTGTGTGTGTGTGTGAATCTCACACATTCGCTTCCCTCGCCCCCTCCCCTTCTCTTTTTCTTTCTCTCACTCCATGTCCCTGGGCTTCTGTGCCTCTGTGTGTGTCTGTGAGTCTGTGAGCCTGTGTTTCTATGTCTCTGTGTCTCTGTGTGTCTCAGCGGTTAGAGGCAGAAGCAGCAGCAGCAGCGGCGGCGGCCTGCTGTGTGTGTATCCCCCTCCCCTTCTCTTTCTCTCACTCCATGTCCCTGCGCTTCTGTGTCTCTGTGAGCCTGTGTCTCTGTGTGTCTCAGCAGTTAGAGGCAGCAGCAGCAGTGGGAGCAGCCTGCTGTGTGTGTGTGTGTGTGTGTGTGTGTGTGTGTGTGTGTGTGTGTGCGCTCCTCACTGCTCCTCTGTCCAGTCAGTCTTCTGTGTGCTCCTCACTGCTCCTCTGTCCAGTCAGCCAGTCTTCTGTGTGCTCCTCACTGCTCCTCTGTCCAGTCAGTCTTCTGTGTGCTCCTCACTGCTCCTCTGTCCAGCCAGTCTTCTGTGTGCTCCTCACTGCTCCTCTGTCCAGTCAGCCAGTCTTCTGTGTGCTCCTCACTGCTCCTCTGTCCAGTCAGTCTTCTGTGTGCTCCTCACTGCTCCTCTGTCCAGTCAGTCTTCTGTGTGCTCCTCACTGCTCCTCTGTCCAGTCAGCCAGTCTTCTGTGTGCTCCTCACTGCTCCTCTGTCCAGTCAGTCTTCTGTGTGCTCCTCACTGCTCCTCTGTCCAGTCAGCCAGTCTTCTGTGTGCTCCTCACTGCTCCTCTGTCCAGTCAGTCTTCTGTGTGCTCCTCACTGCTCCTCTGTCCAGTCAGCCAGTCTTCTGTGTGCTCCTCTGTCCAGTCAGCCAGTCTTCTGTGTGCTCCTCACTGCTCCTCTGTCCAGTCGGTTCATCCTCCATGTGCTCCTCTCTTTGCATTGGCCCTCTGAAATCACATAGAATACACAAACATAAGTTAAAATGATATAGTTGTAGTATAATGATATTATAGTATAATGAAAATTCTATAGTAGTATAGTCATCATGATATAATTATATAGTTGTATCTGATCTGAATACTAACAACAAGAATTACATTTTGGAGTTGAAGGCTAAGTGGATCCTCCTGTGGCCAGAAGCATCCCACCGTCTCAGTACTCTCTCCCTGTCAATCTTAACTTTCCAGTGGACATGCATTAGAGCCAGACCAGTGAGTCTCTCATCTGACATGCTGGCTCTCAGCCATGTCTTCAGCCTTCTCATTGCTGAGAAGGACCTTTCACAAGCACATGTTGTGACTGGGATTGTGAGGAATATTCTCAACATACACTCTATGTTTGGAAAGAAGACCATGTTTGTAGTCTGGAGGGTGTCCAGTGCTGTGGATGGCAGTGGCTCGGTGCTGGACTGGAATTTGTATTTCCACCGTTTAAGCTCTTGATCCACAGTTGCAGCATCAGGTAGGTCTTGTTGGTACCACTGGAGGAGCTCTGCTTCCTTTTCTTCAGTGAGCTTTTTCAGATCTGCTGGCACCAGGTACGCTGCCACCATGGCTGGCTCATTTCTTTTAGCAAATCTGCTTTCCAGCTCACTGATGATGTGCTCAACAAAAGGATAAAATAGATTTACCCTGTAGTGGTCTTCCACTGATTCAGAGGGAATGTTTGCCCTGAAATTCTGTTTGACAGAGATTCTGCGTTTGCTTGGCACCACATCAATAGATTTAGCCAGGTCAGTTGCCTTTTGAAAGCAGACACTGAAAACTTGCTCACATCTTTGTTGAGCTATGACATCACGGACATTTCTGGCCTCCTGATATGCGAAAACTATGTCCAGGTTAGTAGCCTGCAGTTGCTTTGTCAGGGGCTGCATAAAACCGAGGACATAGTTAGTTATCACAGCAGTGATGATTGTTTCAAATGATTCCATACTTTGCCGGAGGTTATAGGCTTTCCCAGAGATGGAGGTGTGCTCTGTTTCCATGGTCCTCAAAGTGGAATAGACAGCACTAAACTTCTCCACAAAGGCACACATTGTTGTCGCTCTAGTGCCCCACCTGGTGTCGGACATCAAAGGGATCCCTGATGTGCACTGCTCTTTCAGGGCAGTTTTTCTTGCCCCTGTGGCTGAAAAGAAGGCAGCAATTTTTTCAACCACAGTCATGATGTTCCTCACTACAGGGATATCGGCACATCCATGCACCACTACCAAATTAAGTGCATGGCTCCTGCAGTGGGTGTACACGGCTCTTGGATACTGCTCCTGGATCCTGGCTTGGACCCCACTGACTCTTCCACTCATCGTAGAAGCTCCATCATAACCCTGACCCCTCAGTAAATTAGCCTCAAGACCCATCTCTCTGAGCTGCCTGAGAATGGCTTGACTGATGGTGGCCGCGTCTTGCTTGGGGAGGGGACAGAAACCCAGGAAGTCCTCCCTTATTTCAGCTCTCATTTCCTTGTTGCTGACATAGCGTATGCACATTGACATTTGCTGAGTGCCACTGATGTCCACTGATTCATCAGCAAGGACAGAGAAGTACTTGGCCTCCTTTACCTCTTTTATTAAGGTCTCTCTAATGTCAAGAGCACAGCATTCTATTAGCTCATTTTGAACTGCAGGTGATAGATACATGGCATTTTTAGGAGCAGTTTGAAGATGTTTTTTTAGGGTAGAATCAAATTCTGATTTCCAATCTACAAAGTGGCGGAAATTCCCTGTCTCACTCCCCCCCTCCCAGCTCCCCCGAAAAGCCACATTTCTTTGGCCAAGGCACACAATCACATCTAGAATAGATAGGAGTGTCTGACGATTTCTTCTCACCTTCTCCTCATAATTTGTGCTGATTGTTGAGCTTATGTCTTTTTTTTTCCTTCAGCTATGGAGGTGAAGTTTTCTGCCATTTCTGTGGCTTTTTGATGTCCAATGGACAAGCTGTGCTTTGGGAGGATACCTCTTTTTTCCCCAATGGCATTTTTCCAGTCAGTGAAGCCCTTTGTAATGAAACAGAGGTTTGAGCCCTTAACATTATTGAAGGCAAGGCAATAAGCACAATACGCAGCATCTTCATTAGCTGAGTACCGAAGCCATTCATATTTCTTTTCCCACAAGACATTATATTTCAGGTGCTTTCCTCCAAAATCCCGCTGGGGATAGCTATAATGTCCTGTGGCCACCCACCTATTTTGAAGCAACCATGTTTTGTCTGTGTCAGTTAATGTAAGACCCTGCATTATTTTATCCTTGTATTTAACAGGATCTAAAGGATCCAAGATTGTTTCATGCACAATCACTTGACTGTTCTTACCACACTGTTCTGGTCTGCTCTGTCCTGGTCTGCTCTGTTCTGGTCTGCTCTGTCCTGGTCTGCTCTGTCCTGGTCCGCTCTGTCCTGGTCTGCTCTGTTCTGGTCCGCTCTGTCCTGGTCTGCTCTGTTCTGGTCTGTCTCCGTCCTCATTGTCACATGGCCTTGGTTTTTTTTTAACAAATGAATCCAATGTATTCTGCAGAAGTTTTTTTCTTTTTGACATTGTTCTTCACTTTCTGACTTGTTTTTTTCTGTAGGGGGACATTAAAGAGGTTGATTAGACCTTGGTTGAATTAGGTATATTTATCATCATACATAGGCAAGGCATGGCATCTTTATTTATATAGCGCATTTCATACCAAGGCAACTCAATGTGCTTTACATAAAGACAGAACATTTAAAGAATAAAATGAAATAAAAGAGAAGCATAAAAAATAATAAAAACAAACACTTAAAACAGAGTTAAAAACAAGAGCAAATAACAGTTAAATAAAAGAAGATAGATAGGATTAAAATTCTTAAAAGGAATTTAGCCATAGGCACATGAAAAGAGAAATGTTTTTAACCTGGATTTAAAAGTGCTCACAGTTGGAGCTGATCTTAGTTCTGCTGGTAGTTTATAGCCTGTGCTGTGTGTGTGTGTGTGTGCGTGCGTGCGTGCGTGCGTGTGTGTAAAGAAAAAACTCGTGCTGAGTCTCTGTTGCCATGGTAACGAACTCGAGCGTCGACCTAGGTAGTTAATTGATCTATATCTATGGTTTTACCGGAATGGTTTTATCCGTTTTGACATTGGCTTATAGGCTAAGGCTACCCAGTCTGGCTCAAACCGTAATGTTGTTCATTTATTCCTGAAATATGCCACTGGCTCGGACTAAAATGGGGCGGGACGGGACGGGCCTGGCTATTCAACCCCCGTCTCCCTCATCCTCTTTTTTAATTACACCTGTGTCGACTAGGACCGAAAATAGCGGATCTGACTACATGCAAGTTAACCTACTGTTGGAGGATCGCGTCGGTCATCGGCTTAATTTATAGCGGGCTGCTTGGTCGTAAAATAATAATAATAAAGTTGTCACTCACCTCAGCTCGCAGTTATCTTCCTCCTGTTAACTGAAAATGTCCCGCGTTTTCCACTTCCTGCTTGCGTGCGGTTTCAAAATAAAAGTCCGATGTGTTACAATAACATGTTGCCACGCTGTTCGGGGCTTCTTTTATTCTTTTCTCTCAGAAAGTTTTACCGAGGTCCGGACCTCGGTGACCTCATAGCTGGCTACGGCCCTGTGCTCTAGCCCGACGTCACCTCCCTTGCTGCTGCTGCTTCCTCTGCATGGCTTTTTTGCAAGACGGGCTCCCGCATGAGGGAAGGATCGCCGCTCATGCTTACTCATGCATGGTTACATGCTGCCATTCCGACATACCGCCATTCTACTATTCAGACATGTCACCATTCAGACATACCACCTTTCCGACATGCAAACGTCCTGCCATTCCGACAGTTTCGTCCCGCCATTCCGACAAAGCTTTAATTTCCATAAGGAAATGTGCGTTACTCCGAGCGGTGGTTAGGGTGTGTGTATGTGTGTGTGTGTTAGGGGTTGCACAGACTAGTCGACTAGTCGACTAGTCGACTTTACTGCTCCACAATGACGTTTTGAGCTTGACGTCGACTAGTCGCTGATCATGTAACAGTAGGCTACAAGAGTAGCGGCTTGAAACAACAGTGCGCTGAATGAAAAAAATACGAGCGCCGTCAAGCTGGATAGAACGAGCGCGTACCAGACAGGAAGTCGGGCACAGAAAAGGCGAGGGAATCCGGTCAATTTTCAAAATAAAATAAACGATGATTAAGTTTGCTTGTCCGTCTATAAATATTTGTCAGTTGCGTCTGCACACAAGACACACATCCATACATACAGCGCTAGAGACAGACCTGTGTTTGGGAAACCGAGCAGATACAGACGGGTTGATGTTTGACCGGCGCGGAGAGAGAGAGCAGGAGAAGCTGCTGCCTGTGAGACGCCAAGCGCCTGTGAGGCGCTGCGCTTCCACGGGCAGTGTGTCCGGGCTGCCGGCAATTAAAAAAAAAAAAAAAAACTCTGCTCATATCGACAGCTTTATGTCGCGCACAACAACAACCAACAACAGCAACAACCAACCAGAAAAAAAATGTGAGTGACACTGTGAGTGAGCAGGACTGTGATGGTGACGAGGCCTGTGTGTCGTTTTCCTCCCTAATTGTTTAACGGACAGGAGCTACAGTATTATCTTTTGCACTTGTATAGGAGTGCATGTTACAGAAAAACAAACTGATTTACAGCTTGTTGTTTATAAAGCTGCTGTTCTGTGGACTCATTTCTGTGCATGCGCGTCTGTCAGTGAATACAGATTGTTGCAAAGCATTTCCCTCCTCCTGTGATTTATGATGGGAAAAATATGAATGACGTCATCAGCGACTAGTCGACGTCGACTCGACTTTCATAACATTAGAGTCGACTTTAAAAAATCTGAAGTCATGCAACCCCTAGTGTGTGTGTGTGTTTGTTTCCGGGTTTTTTTTCATGTTTTAAGACATGTGTACAGATGTGATACAGTCAGTGGAAGCTTAATAAATAAACAAACACAAAGTCTCGCCATTTACAATCACACACTCCGATGTCAGTTTGTAACAATTTCCCTTACAATAAGGATATAAGGGGAACTGGCACAACGCCGTCCTGCTGCAGGCGGATCTAGGCTCGCGCTACTGGTGCGTCCAGGGAAGCAATAATCAAAGTGCCCCCCCCCCCACTGTCCATTAAGTCCGAGTCCCAGCTGTGGGAATGAGTGTGTATGTGTGTGGGTGCGCGAGCGCACAGTCACTGTCCGTGCCGGCGTGTGTGTGTGTGTGTTGGTGCGTGGTGAGGGTGAGTGAGAGAGAGTTTGTTTGTCCTACTGTCCACACGGGAGAGACGCCGCGGCTCCTCCGAGGTGACCACCAGTCCTCTCCCTCGTCCCGCTTGGCTGAAAACGGGCTGTGAGGTGTCCAAACGGGCCGTTATGATCCACAGGGTAATCCACCAGGAAAAATAATCCACTATGCCGCTTTGGAATTGCCGCCACAGCAGCCGTCCAAACGCCGACTGTGTCTCTCACTCTCCTCCCCTCTCACCACGTCACTTCCCTATTTAAACCCTCGGTCCCACTAATGCACTTTTACGCATCACGCACACAACTTACAGCAAAAAAGAAACATTCATTCATTCATTAAAGGTCCGCACGTCCCCGTGCGCAAACCACAAGGATAATTGATCATTTCCCTGCACTGTTAGACATTTATTGTAATTTTTACAGGAAATTCCTGGCAAATAATTGCCGTAAATTTATTGTAAACAGTATACAGGACCATTACTGTAAAATAATTACAATAATGTACTGTAGTAAATACAGTATCCTACTGTAATTAATTACAATAAAATAATGTATATTTACTAAAAAACAGGAATTCCCTGTAATTTTACAGGATAGAATCTTGTAAATATTACAGTAAAAGATTAAATTTGCGGCAACTCAGTTGCCAGGAATTTCCTGTAATTTTACAGGATAGAATCTTGTAAATATTACAACCATATGTTGTAACTTGGATTAATGTCCCTTTTCAGCCTTCTGCAAAGAACCACAAAACAGTGTACTCTTTATCTGTCTTTATTCAGTATGAATGAATGAATGAATGAATGAAAGAATGAATTTTTTTTTCGTGTCATGCCACCACTGTGGCCCATCCCATATGGGTTTACAAGACACCTTTAACGACAAATACAAGAAAAAAAAAGACTAGACAGTCCTTCCTGTGTGTGACATGAATATATAATTTAAAGGTACATTGTGTAGGAATTCCTCCCATCTAGCGGTGCGGTTGTAGATCGCAAGCAACTCAGTCTTATTTTTCATGCTGCATTCGCGTGAAATCGGTAAGATGGCAGCCGCTGCAGGTAAGTGCTTAAACAAGCCTTTATGTAAACAAGTGGTCCGTCAGCACGAGGCAAAACAATACACATGACAAGATGTTGTCATGGCGATGTGGTATTGTTGACCTGACCCACGTTTTACCGGTTTTCTCTGGACTTCTGTGACTAAAATGACATCTGGGTTGTTACGGACGGCCGTCTGTAACGTAAAAACGGCTGTCTGTAATGCACCTGAATGCTGCATTCACGTGAAATCGGTGAACATCTGGTTTGTTACGACGGCCGTTTTTCTGACAGTCGGAAAAACGGCCGTCTGTAACAAACCAGATGTTCACCGATTTCACGTGAATGCAGCATTCAGGTGCAGTCCTCACTGCGTTACCGCGGTGACTTTTCACAGACGCCACCTGGACCTGAGCCGTCAGCTCCGGTGTCTCTGCTGAGTTTCCGTGGTTTCCTACCGTCACGCTGCCACTGAACGTAAAAACATGGAGACACCACATGGCAGCCAGCACCGAGCTTACCCGCTCCATGTAGATATGAATGATATGAACGGCTCATTCAGAGCTGAAAGGAACACTTCACTTTGTTGATGGGGGGATTACTGGTTAATGAAAAACAGACTGAAGAACCAAATAATCGATTTTTGTGAATAGATAACAGGAGAAGTTACACAATGTACCTTTACCTTTACCTTTACCTTTAAGATTACTTTCAGTATTATGCCAACATATCTGTCTGTCTCAATATGAAGACCAAGAATACAAGCTGTCAATTTAATTCAATAAAACAGTAGTAATAAGTAAGTAATAAGAAGAGTAGTAAACAAGAAAATATGAACATATGAACAAAAAACTATTAAAACCAACAAACAAAAAAGAAACAAGGTAAGTGGTGTTGGCGGGAGGAGTACACACACACACACACACACTCACACACACACACACACCACCAGACACCTACTTGCCCATAAGCTCAAAGTCCAAGAGTTTCCTCAGCAGAGTGCACACTGGTGCATTGAGCCCCCTTCTTTTTTGTGCCTTGCTGCCAGTCCCTGGGTTTATGCCACAAAAGGCTCTGAAAACAGAAAAAAAAAAACTTTAGCTGAGATTGCTTTGTCTCCCAGCCGTAGCTGCAGCTCATCAACCAGCAACCTGGCTGCTGAAATGCCACTGGCCCTGTCACTGGGAGAGAGCGCTGGCTGCTGCAACAGGCTCAAACACTAAACCACATCAACATTTTTAAATGCAAATATTCTGGTTGTACTATTGTTGTCATTTACAGTAGGAGATCAGTATTTCAAATGAACATGATTCCTTAGTCTCTGGTGACATATTGAGGGATCTTTTGTTTACTTTCCATACATGTCTTCCATACAGCACCTTTAAGTGTTATGTATAAACATACCTCTGGATAAACTCCAGGGTGCAAGAGGCCTCTGCTGGGTACTGTATGTTAAAGACATAGTACGCCGCAAACACTGCTGCCACGCCGGTCAGCAGACTGTGGTGAGGCCCCATTACACAGCTTCCCTCCATCGAGAGAAACCATTTGTCTGTGCCTTGTGTGTCTCCTGAAAAACATTAAAAAGATGATTACTAAAAGTCTGCACAACACACACCCAAATACACAGGATTGAACTCTCATCACTATGGCCAATGTGATGCGCACCTCAATGCAAGACACAAACAAAACAAGGACCGACTGTCCACACTGTTTTTAGCAAGTGTCCAAATCGGATTTGGCTCTGTTCAGACTGGGCCACATTATTGACAAATCTGACAGGTTGCTGAAGCAACGACGTCGGAGCGGAGGCTAGAGTTGGTCCATGTGTGACAGGCGATGCCTTCCGGACACGGCTACTCTTGCTGCAGCACAGTGATCTGCCCGGCACTGCAGCCGCACTACCCCACTATTCCAGCTGACGTAGCCACAACTCGGGAGGATATGGCGAAGTTAAGCACGGCAACAGCCGCAGAGGAGAGGGATGAATAAAAGAAAAATGGCAAAAACGGGCTCTCACACCATCCCAGCAAATAATCAAATCCCTGAATCTCTCTCGATTGGACCACTTTGTGACATGCCAGGCAACAAGACAAGACTCATGACGGACTAATATGGACACGTGCAGACACACACATAGTCTGTTTTGACTGTCTAGAGCTAGACTGCAGCTCTATATTACTACCTGCTGTTGTTACATGTTGTGTCAAAATGTCATAAGAAAAAAGTGTGATGAAGATAATGTATTCTGTGGGTAATGGGGGCGGGACTAGATCAGCTTTTGCTTCTCCCGCTTTTCCTTTCGGCCATGTGTATTGTGTTATTTAAACTAAGATGAAGTGTGATGATGATTGATCTAACTGACATGCCCGAAATAAACAAATAAATAAAACAATTTCAACCTCAGCCCACCTGGTGTGTGTGTGTGTGTGTGTGTGTGTGTGTGTGTGTGTGTGTGTGTGTGTGCCAGAGACTGTATATAGGTGTGTATGTGTGTGTAGCCACAGAGACGGGAAACTCCAGCACCCCAGAACTGGGAGCGCGCCGTCACTCCTGTCGCCGACAATACGGTAGTTTGCATAAAAGAAAAGTAACAAGAAGGAAATTGATATTTAACTGGACCATACGGGACCTGTAACACAGTGACAGCGCCGCGCAGAGTGACGTCACGGACAGTCAAAACCAATCTGAGTGTTTGGAGCTGTTCAGACTGAGACCTCCCGGAGGTGGTTTCGGTCCGTTTTGCAAAAATCAGATTTCATGATTTGGGACTGTTCAGACTTGAAGAGCCATCCGGTTCCAATCTGGATGGGCTAAAAATCTGATTTTGGCTGGCAGTCTGAACGCGGCCTAAAATGCAGACTATATCATTAACATGTCTAGTGTGTCAACGAGCGGTAGACCTCGGCTCAATCCAGGGGGCGGGATGAAGGCTGTCTTTCAAACTGCCTCTGCACCAATAGGGTAGCGCTACGACCAATCAGAGCAAAGAGCAGGATGACGTTAGCCTGACAAGCCAATTAAAATGTATGTCGTCATCGCGTTAAGCCGCCCAACGACTCTCTAAACAGATAGAGCGCTGTGATTGGTCAACACAAACGGTGTTCGAGACTCAAAAAGTTCCTATGGCTCGTTTCTAGACCCACCTACGGTCAAATAGATTTGCTGCTGCTAGGGGGCAGCTAGCTTTCTAGGCTACATGTCACATGGTTTAAATAAAAAACTCTATGTCTCCCAGTCACTGACTTTTCCTAAGTGTGTGACACATCGTGTCTGTGTAAATTCTCATTAGTCCTGGTCAAAGGCAACTCAAGTTAACTGGACTTAGTAAGTATAATAACTCAACACACGGCCATTAAAGTAGAAGTAAGCGATCCGGTGGTTTTGTCTAACTTCCTGTCAGCAGATGGAGTTAGCAGTCCCCGCCCTCGTCCCTACGTCACCACATTCACAGGCATCCCTTGGCTGCACACACAGAGAGGACTGCCCCTTTATGCCGTTCCCAGGGTGTACTCACTTTTGTTGCCAGCGGTTCAGACATTAATGGCCGTGTGTTGAGTTATTTTGTGGGGACAGCAAATTTACACTGTTAATACAAGCTGTACACTGACTACATTACATTGTATCAAAGTGTCATATCTTCAGTGTTGTCCTAAATATATATGAATATGAAAAGATATAATAAAATATTTACAAAAATGTGTACTCACTTTTGTGAGATACTGTACATTATATAGCCAATCAGACAGACAGCTCCAAACAATTTGCAGTAATTTGTTACATTCCCCCATTCACACAAAAATACAAAATAAGGGAAGATTATACCTGGCACAACTAAGCGAAGTGTGCTGGGCAGGGTGACCTCTCTCTCAATGTCGGCAGCTGTGGCAGAGGGCTGGATAATAAAAACCATAAACATTACCAAAGATATTACAAGTAGTCTCCACATACAGTAGACTATTATTATATTCCACAGACATTCTGCCAGGTAACCATGGGTAAGTTGAGTAATGTTCTACACAACATCAAGGGGAGAAGAATCCCCATCCAATTTTGTAAAATGAATGAACATAAACATGACCAATATACAACATAGCTGGACAGAGAGACAAAGGGAGGAACAGAGAGCGTGAGCAAGAGAGAATGGGTTTGTATAGTGTGCATTGCAAGTTATACTCACATCAGCCATAAGGAAGATACCATCCTCCTCCTCCTTGAAGTGAGCAAGCAGGCACATGATGATGCAGATGGCCTTGTTTCCACTCTCTTCATTGAAGGCTTCCAAAACCTTCCCAATCCCGGTTGTAGAGCTGGGCAATATTGACAAAACATACATTGGAGTGATGCAATTTCTTGCCATGCATTTAGTTTGTTTAAAACATAAATACGCAAAGTTGTAAACATACAGGCCTATGTCCTATAATAAGTTAGAACCAAAGAGTGATCCTCATGTCTGCTTACACCACTGGTCAAGTGCCGTGACTGCCTTCCAAATTCTTAATTCTCTAAATTCTTATTCTATTATATTTTTTGTACTTTTCATTGTAATTAGAGCCGAGACGAGTGAGTGAGCGAGCCACAAACAAAGCAAGGTGTTTTTTTTATTACCGTTACAGCGCCACCTGTCCATGTTTGTGTGTGTGTGCGTGCGCCAGCGCGCGCAAGAGAGACGGGCCACCACAGACTCGTTAATTAATGCAAACACTGCTGGTTGATAAGTTTCGTTTTTACCGCCAACCACTGGCATGCATGGCGCTTCTCTCTCTCTCTGTGTGTGTGTGTGTGTGTGTGTGTGTGTGTGTGTGTGTGTGTGTGAGTGAGTGTGTGAACACAGAGAAAGAGCGTTATGCGGAGATGAATTAATGGAACGATACTGCGTTGATGGGGGCAAAAAAAGCAGAGTCAATTTGTGGCTTGGTCTTGATTCTGTGGCGCTGCACCACATTGGTCTACGTATGGGAAACAATAGGGGTGTGTTTGAGTAAAATGAACGTTTGTGTTTCATTCTATAAACTACCGTATTTTACGGACTATATGTCGTATTAGTCGCATCTGTCAAAAAATACGTCATGAAAAGGAAAAAAACATATATAAGTTGCACCGGTTTATAAGTCGCATTTATTTTTCAAACATTTAATTAATAGCCGGGTCTCATATAATGGCTGGGGCTTTGTTTACACAAAAGGCCGGCACCTATAGCCTACTACAGGCCAGGTAAAAAAAAGAAAAGAAAAAAATCTGTCGCCTGGAGCAAACTGATGAGGATATGATCAGAAACTCTTTGTGGACTGTCTGTGAAGACTGACGGGAGTGAAGCCGACCTCTCCTCTGCTTCAGAGAGGGACAGCCTTGCACTGCCGGACCGCAGAACACGCTGTGAAAATACTCTGAATTGACTGGGAGTGAAGCGCTACGGCGCAACGGAGACAGGTCCGACAGCGCAGCGAGGAGAACAGCACGTGAGGAAGATGAAGATGAGCTACTGAATGAGGAGGGATTAAGAAATAAAAGCCTCCCTTCCCTCTTGTGGTCATAGCGTAGGCTAAATTTTTGATATATAAATCGCTTCTCAATATAGGTCGCATGGCCAGCCAAACTAGGAAAAAAAACGCGACTTATAGAGTGCCGAAGCGGAAGCAGGAAGTAACGGCCCCATGGGTCCTCAATTTTCGAAAAAAGGCTCCATAGAAATGAACGAGTCTCCAAGATTTATTTTGTGATCCGTTTGAATTATGCCATGACAAAAAAATATGTCCTCTACCTGTTTAAAACATCACGTTTCATGCCGAGAAATCAGCAGTTTGTTGTCACGGCAACAGAAGAATGTATTTTGTGTGATGACGCTCTGCGGACTACAGATCTGTGTCCCACAAAAAATACGTCACCAACTGACACGGGAAAGGGCGGCATTTGGTGTGTGACGTCACCTACGCGACTTGTAGTCTTTCTGCTTACAGATTCTTCTGAATTTTATTCTACAATAGTTTTACAACAAACTGCTGATTTCTCGGGATGAAACGTGATGTTTTAAACAGGTAGAGGACATATTTTTTTGTCATGGCACAATTCAAACGGATCACGAAATAAATCTTGGAGTCTCGTTCATTTCTATGGAGCCTTTTTTCGAATTGAGGACCCATGAGGCCGTTACTTCCTGCTTCCGCTTCGGCACTCTATAGTCCGGAAAATATGGTACTGATAACAATTTCTCCCAAAAATTACAACTGGTCAAAATAACAAAAAAAAGATGCAGTATTTTCAGACCTCAAATAGGCTAATGCAAATAAAACAAGTTATTAATTTTTAAACAGACCACTAATGTTTTGACTTAGGAAGAGTTCAGATTAATATCGATGGAAATTTCAATTTTAATCCTGCAGCAGCAGTGATTGTTTATTGATTTACTGATTATTTACTGATGCATAATAGTTCTAAGATTTTCTATTCAAATAAAGTCAATAATGACATTTTTGTGTTCTCTTTTTATTTGGAAAAGTACCGAAAAGTATGGAAAAGTATGGAAAAACAGGGAACAACATTTGGTATCATGACAACACTAGATATGACTATTGCGTATGTGCACATGTGTGATGGCGATGCATACAGTAAATGATATACTGTGCACCCCTACCTTGTTGTCTTCTGTTGTTGGAAGTAGTCCATCATGACCTGGTTCCTGTGATCGATCGCTGCTGGCAGCTTCTCCAGGATGGAAATCCCAGTCAGCTCACTGAAGTGAGAGAAGAGGCCGTTCAAGGAGAAGAGAAATGGCCAGTTGTCCTTCATTATTGAGACGGTGTGGGGAGGGTCTGCAATAAGGTCCCGACGTTGGAGAATGTAGGTGCTCTCCAGCCATTTCTGGAGCGCTCCTCTCTCCACGCCTGACATTCCTTCCTAGGGTTGGGGGTGGGAGTGAAAATTTGTCAAAATTATTATATGTGTTTTGAATGCATCAGTACTCGAAAATAAAAAATACATTTGTGCATCAAGATGCCTCGATAATCATTTTTAAATCAGTTCTTATATCTTATAATCAAAATGTGGAGCCCAGGAAGACTACTGGTGCTCTAGAGCGCAGCTAATGGGGATCCTAACAAATAAAACAAATAAAAATCAAATCATAGCCTACAAATTCCCACCCCTATTCCTACCTGGGCATAAAGCTGTTGCATGTTCATTTTCATCTCCTGCAACGTATCTTCGGTCTCCCCTGAGGGGAGTTCTTCGGGTGCCCAACGGATGCATCCATACTGGTCCACAGGACCTCTTCTATGTGTCCTTGCCTGGGGATTGGAGGGCCTATTCTTTCTGATCCGTGCCAGGGTGTTGTTTCGATTGACATGCTCGATTCTGGTTTTTACTTGCTGAACAAGCGATGCTGCAGCTACATTATCACTGTCATCCACATCAGCAAAACATTTGGGGTATTTCTGTACAATATTACTGACGACTTTCAAACAGATCCCTCTATTGGGATTCGGATTGTGTGCTCTCATTTGTTCCACAAGAACTCTGACCATCGCTCTCCTCGCTGCAGGATTAGGTCTTGTAGAATTTGTGATGGCTGACCGGATCTCTGGCGGCATCTTCTCCCAGTTTACTCTGAAATTTGCAGGCCATGGTGTGCGTGGTGAGGGCAGAGGACATGCCCTTGGGTTGGATGTTCTGGGCACCTCTGATGAGCACAGGGTTGAGGAGAGCTCTGGAGAGCCAGGGGGTGACAGGGTAGACAGGAGACCTGGAAAAAATATTAACAATTAGAACCCTATGATCCAAACATACTAAGGGTGTTTCAACACCCATTATCATATTTTCTATAAAACAAAACAGCACCAGCTTGATCCACAGGGGCTGCCAAAATCAACACAAAATGAAAGTTCTTTGTAGGGGCTTTAAAAAAAAGTTACCTCTGTATTCTTGTTCTAACTTAAAGGATTTTAATATTAGTAGTATTGTATGTATTGTTGATTATTTGGACAGGCTAAAGCCTCCTGTGTATTATAACTGAGTATGTTGAATCATTTTCAGAAAGTAGTTCAGCTTGATATATTTCTGTATGCGATTGTTATTTTGATCTACATTTGCTTTCTACAGTCCTGTTGTGCTTTTAATGTTTATTCATGGGTTGCAGTGACGTCACGTCGAAGGGACCGCCGCCATATTTGTGTCCGATTTGACAGGTCTCCTCATATGACAGCATCAAACCGCAGGATGGAAATGACAGTTTCTTAACAAAATGACAGGGTTTCATACATCCTGTCTGGGTTTATATCTCTATAACAACAGACAAACTCTATATTATCCCACTTATTACACAGTTTATGAATTAATTAATTAATTTGAGACGTAATGTTGATCAAAGTCCTTAGTCCGGTCACTTCTCCGCTGTTTGCTCCTCACCCTCCTCCTGTCGACTCGTGTGTAGTTGTTTTCAACGAGCTTTTGATAATCAATCAGTAGATTGATGAATTATCATGTAAATGTTACGATGTGCGCATTTATGTAGTCCTGTCTGTCATAAGAGATGACGGTTACGGGACACGTTTGTGTCACGGACTCGCGGTGGCACAGACACAGCTGGTCACAGCTGTGACACTGCGCTGGCCCGTCCGCTCTGTCCGCTCTGATCGCAGGTTTGATTCCAGCAGCGGTGAGGGAGGCAGAGAGCCTCCACTCTCCCTCTAACAAGCTACAAGTCATTTATCTAACATCACAATTAGTCTGAAGCTGGTAAAAATGAAACACAAGGTAAAAATCCTTGATAGTTCTTCTGCCCTGCTCCGCTGATCAGAGCAGCGTCCCTAGCAACGGCCCGTTTTACTTAGCAACGGTCTGTTATACAGAAATAAAAGACCCTAAATGCAGAATCAGTGAGTAATTAATAAGAAAGTAATCAAAATGCAGAATTCAATATATCCATGTTATTAAAAAAAAAAGTGAACCCCCTCTTTTTGTGAGACTTGTCACAGCCCATGCTGCCACTGATAGACTGCCTGCAGTCAACTATTTATTCCGCCTATAACTTTAACAGTTACGTCTTTTGGGATGGAATAAAACTGCAGTCCGGGGTTTCTTTGGCGACTGCTATCACAGTCAACACAGCACAATATAATCCTGGCATCTTTCAAATAGCGCCAATTTTCGGTCTCTTGCTGATTTCCTCCTACTACTCCACTTGTTCTGGTAACGTGACGCTGTGATCTGTGCCCAGATCGCCCTGATTCGGACACAAATATGGCGGCGCAGAAACACAGTGACGTCATGTGAATCTAATGAATATAAAGTTTTATCTAGCTTAGAGAACCATCCGGTGGTACAAAGTGGTAAGGCTGTTAAAACAGTCCTAGCTCTTTTAATAGGCCTAGTTACGTTTCATCTTTGAATGCTTACCCAAATGTTATTACTTCAATAATTTAATTATTTTCTGTTCTCTCTCCTTTTAAGACAACACATATGCGCTCTAAAATGCAATTTTTTTTTTTTTTTTACTTTTCATTGTGCAAGTTAATCACCTCATAACAACATCCTCTGTCCTTAGACCCTCACATCCACTGAGGAAAAACTCCATAGAAAACCCTTTTAACAGGGAAAAATCTGAGAAGAATCTGCTCAGGGTGAGCAACAGTGGAGGGATCCCTCACCCAGGACGAACAGATGTGCAATAGATGTTGTTACAGACAAACAAACAACACATATGACGCAGGACAGTTGGAACAAGAGGAGCAACATAGACAGACAGTATATAGGACAACATGGACAAAACCAAACATAAAAACAAAACTATGAGAGGCAGTTTAGGAAATAATTCATTTGCTCTCATACACAACACTATACTCACACACACACACACACACACACACTAGGGGTGGGAGAAAAAATCGATTCACATAAGTATCGCGATAATTTTTTTGACGTTTTTTTCTTTTTACTTTTTTTTTTTTTTTTTACTTTTTAGATTTTTTTTTAGATTTTTTTTTATATTGTGTAATGTGCATTTGTATTTGCGTGCAGATAAATGTAAAAATGTAGTTTACCTCAGTCTATATCTCATTTTGTCAGAAAGGTTTCAGAAGCCTGTTTTTTCTGTACTCTTTTGTTTTTGCCTCTTTTATGCAGCCCAGGCTTTTGAAAAGAAATTAAAAAATATATTGCTGCTGAATGAATCTTAAAAACTGACTTACATTTGATGTGTATTTTCTGGGGAAATATGGTTACTGGAATAGTCTGTAGACAATCATAATCATTCAACTGTTTCACTGGTGTTACAAATGCAGACTAAAAAGCCAGAAAATCTGCAATATTGTAGAATTGCAATTTACTGTAAATCGAATCGGCATCCAAAAAATCGTAGAAGAATCGAATCGGGAGAAAAAACAAAACAGAAAGGTGATGATAACATTACAGTGAGTCAAATTTGTTATAATACTGTGTGTGTGTGTGTGTGTTAGTATTAGGGGGGCGTCTCTGACTCGGTCTCAAGGGCAGGAGGAAATGTGATTTAATGCTACTTAGCTTTTCTGAATTGTTACCTTGGGATTGAAAAGCATGGAGGAGCTTTCTGCTCTGGACCAAACGGAGGAAGCCCAGAAGATCCTCTTCATGAAGAAGCGCCATGTCCTCCTCTTTTTCCACGCCGAGTTCTTCCAGGCCTGCCATGAGCTTTGATAGAGTGTCTGTGGGGAGGTCTGGAATGACAGCGAGGATAGCCCTCTTCAGTTCCTCCGCTGCAGCCATCAGTATTTCTCTGGAAAGGAATGATGGAGACAGATCATCATAATGTCAAACATTTTATAGGCTGGCAAAGGATAATAATCCAGCAGGTCATCATGACTGACGCAAACAAACTGCTCTTGGGATGTCCCCAAGACACAGTAGACCCCAATGTCCCTCAACTTAACAAACAAATATTTTTCTGCGACAAAGGACACACAGCCATGGTGAACAAGGACCAGCTCTATCTTGCCAACCTCCAATTCCTCTTCAGTTTTTGCTAGCAAGATCAACATGCCCTTTTTGTAATCTGTGCCCTTCACTCTTACTGTATGGGATGCCACTGTATGTTGAGATTCCAAATGCAAACCAACAACAGCCTCTTGGATTTTGTTGCTATAGTCATTCATGTGGAATGCTATGTCTTTATCAAGTAACACACTCGGCTGAAACATTTCGCCAGCACTCAAGTATGCCTGAAATAGCTGGTGTCTCTCTGACACTGTCTTGCAGATGCTTTTGAAATTATGCAACTTCCTTGCACATCTTTTGAAGAATGTGTGCTTACTTTCGAACCTGAGAGTCCACAGGCGAATCAGGGGACCAAAGTGGTTAATGAGCTCAGGATAATGAAGTAAGTAGTGGTGTTTGGGCTTCAGGGGCTCATTGGGAAAGAGCTGCCTTCGAAAGTGGATATACTCCTCAATAAGTATTTTAAGATACGCAACCTGATCTGTAGTGATTGCTGGTGCACAAATGAGCTCTACAATTTCTCTGAGCTGCAGCACAAGCTGCCAAACAGCGTTCTCACACGGATTCCTAATCCTATCTCCCACCAGCAGAGGGAGCAAACGAAGGAAGCACCAGTTTTGAGCTGCATGTCCACTGAGCCTTTTGCTACCTGGTGAAACATCGGCTGGTTTGTCTTGGGCATCATTCCCCTGATATGTGAATTGATCTTTGCACCTGTTGAGCTGTGTATAATTGAAATGTTTCTCCCCCACTAAATGACCAATAAACAAGCTAAGGTCAGTGGAAACAATGCCCTCAAACAGGTCATGCCCAAGACATGGGGGCAGTCCTGGCTGGCAAACATGAAAGAACGATGGTTGGTTAAATGGAGAGTCTGATTTGATGCCGCATTCAGAATTTGCTCCACTGTTCTCCATTTCTTGCAGATGATTCTGAAAGGACTGTTTTGTTCGCATGTTGCCACGCGATAGTGGAGAACTCTCAAAAGTTGTTCTTTTTATCTCACAGTACCTACAGAAGTAATGGCTCAGGCTAAAGTTTTCAATGAAACCACCAATCCCGTGAGACCCTAAATTGTCACCTGAAACAGCACACAGTCGACCTCTGACAATTTGCCCATTATTTATCTCCATACCAGTCTCCTCAAGGGCTTTCAGGTCTTTTATGAGAGGCTCAAATACCTTGTCCATCCCAAAATGTTTAAAGTCCTGCTCCTTACACAGGAGAACAAGCTGCATCTGATCTATGGATGATCTGTTATGAGGCAAAATATCTGTCAGAGTGAGGTAAACGGCTAAAACCTTGTGTTTCTTTTTTGAAGAACCAAGTGGATTAACCACTTCGAATGCATCCTGATAAAGTATGAGACCAAGAGAAGATGGCTCTGCTTTAAATAAAGGATTGCACTGAGCTCCTTTACCATCATTTACGTCCTGGAAAAGACCCTCTGATGATGGTTGAGAATGTGTTTCTGCATACTGTTCCTGCATAGACTTGCTTTTAAAAAGTGCAGCCAATGTTTCTTTAATAGGCACATACTGGGCAAACGATTCCTTACCTTTAACATCAATACCTAAAAACTGAGGCACAGGCTCAACATAGTTAAAATGTTTTTTAAAAGCTGTCTTTCTCTGCTGATCTGAGCTCAAAGGCCCACAGTTAGAGGCTGTGAGGAGGTCATCTTTTCTCATTTCATCCATAATGTTACTAATTGTGGCCTCTGGGATTTCAAGGGCAGTTAGTTTCTCCCTCAGGCTATGAAGCAGATTTGTCTGACTGATATCATGGACATCTTGATATCCCTCAATAATAGTTTGTATTGTAGTGGCAGGCAACAATAGTTTAGCTTGAAGTTTAAGATAGAAAAGGGTTATATTCTGAAGAAAGAGGGATTCATCAACAGCAACAGGCACATCTTGGTCATTGTCAGAATGATTAGATGGTTCACACTGACTCACTGATTCACTGGCAACAGGTGTTTCTACATTACAGGAGTCTTTTACCTGTTCAACACTCTCATTCTTGTGCTTCTTGGAAACATGGGATGCAAAACTTGACAAAACAGAATACTTTCTTTCACATCCTCTGAATGGGCATCCAACTTCGAGTCCTTCTTGTAAATGTGACCTCAAGTGACACACCAGTAAAGATGATGTTTCACACCTTACTGCACAAAAGTCACATTGTATAGGAGTAGCATTATCACATGGTTGCTGACTAATCCTCAAAGGCACATTGGCTTTGTGGTCTCTGTACATGTGAGCTTTGAGAGCAGTCAATTTGACATAGACTCTGGAGCATTCAGGCACACCACACTGATGTCTGTAATTAGCCCTATTACTATGCAGTTTAATGTGCTGAGTAAACTCACTAACTGTATCAAATTCATTTTCACACGCGCTAAACTTGCAAAGGAACATTTTTGGGCTGTTCAGAGCCCACCAGCTAGCGAGCTGGTTGGCTGGTTAAGAGCTCAGCTCCCCCTTTTTGATGTTCCAACAATGTTTGGGAAAACGGCAGGAACAGGCAAAATCAATAAATATATATAAGGTGTATTTTATATATATATATATATATATGGTATGGTAATAATATATTTATATTTTTATGTAAAGTTATAGTAAGATACTAATGCTAACTAACTGGTTCAACAAGAGGCTGATGTGACCTACTTATCAGAAATCCAAGAGAGCAATGAAATTATCTTCACAGAATATCAAGCTTTCTCTCAGCAAGCAAACTACACACACTTGGCGCAAAGCCAACTTTTCATATTTTAACCGTAAGATGCGCAGAGTAAGATGCGCACAAATCATTTCAGAATTGACAGTTTAGGGAGAGGCTGGGTGGCGGTGCAGACCAGATGAGCACATCTGGATCTAGGCTGCCCGATCGGTTCACTCGGCTGCCTACGCGGCGCAATGTACAGCAATCGTGATTGATTGTAAATTACGTCTAAGAAAAAAATAAGTGTTTGATGACCAATGTTAAATGAAGTTCAAAGAAAAGTAGAAAAATGTCTAAATGCCTGTCAAAGCGGCTCATGGTCGGAGCTGATCACAAGCGTGTGTGTCAGATCGGCTCGTGCGCGCACACACACACACACACACACACACACGCACACACACACACACACACACACACCCCGAGCCGACCTACAGCGGCGCTCGTTCACGGGAAAACTCCTCCGTGTCTGGATCAGTGATCAGAACAAGGCACACACACATCTGGGTGAATTACACCATAACGTTAACTTACTGTCCAGTATTTGAGACGAGATGACCGTGAGATTCGTGTATTTCAATCCCATCGCGTGAAAAAAATCGCTTCGTGTCCGGTGTCAACGTACCGTAAACGGGGCAGATTAATAGCTTCAACCTCAGATGAACATGTAACGTTACGAACTAGCTACGTAACTGAATCAAAGTAAACAAAACAGTCACCACCAGCTATGATAGATCGGCGAATTAATATAACATTATCCATTATAAAATATAAGTTTACATACCTGAGATGAGTCTCCTGGTCCGTGATTTTGAATGAAGGTCTCTGGTTTTAGCGCCCAAAAATTCAAACCGGCAATCCCATGATGCATTGCGGTTACTGTAAAACTCCGCTTGTACCGTGTAATTACAGTAATAATACAGGACTGTCCATATATTTCCCACAATGCATTGTCATTTACAGTAAAAACACAAATACAATGCATTGTTGTAAAATTTACTGTAGAAATTACATCAATTGCTAACAGTGTGGCCTAATACACAATGAAAAAAACCTGGGGAGCAAACTTGCAAATCAACTACCCCAGCTGGCCAGGCAAAACCCAGTGGATCACTACAAGTTGTTGCAACTTTGGGGAATTTACTCCTGGTAAAAAGGCTTATAAACATGGACCAGGACAGCTTCATAATACACATAAAAATACAAAGGAAACGAAAGGTAACTTAAAAAAATAGCAACAGCACGAAGTAGTCAAAATATGTGTTTTACACATGCCACTGTGTGTCTGCCTGTTCAGCTCCGCTTACATGTAAAATGACATTTCGGTCAGCGTACAGTAATCAACAGACAAGACGTCCGTTGTCCATGCTCACAATCATTACAACAAACGAAATGATTCACAGCAAATCATTTGGTGATTTGAAAGCCTATCAAATTGACATTTTTTTAATCGAAGATGGCAGTAAAAAATGATTGATTTTTTTTCTTTTTTGCCTCCTGTTTGTGTCATTTTGTGGAGCAGTTATATCTGCTGCCCTGCTCTCTCCCTCTGCACCGAGCAAAACTTCACTTCCCTGCCTGACACTTCTTTCTGTAATTTTGATGCATGTTTATTAGTTTCCATCGTATTTGTATCATTATCGTAGCAGCAAAAGGAAATGCGCAATAGTAAATCATATGCATTAGGTTCTCAAATCAGCTGCCAATCTGCAGGGACTGCGCGTGTCATAAGATGAAAGACAAATGTGTACACAAGCAGGAAAGCTGGTCCATGGAAAAAAGAAAATAAAGAGTCAGAGCCGGTCGCAGCGCATCTCTCTCTCTCTCTCTCTCGGGCGGTGACACGCTGTCGTTCATTTCAGCACTGAGACAGCGGACAGCGCACTTGGTCATAGTTCAGCACTACAAAATATCAGCAGTTCACTCTTCACTGATAAATCCATGGCACTGTCCATAGTTATGAGGCAGAAAGAACTCAACACCGTCTTCTCCCGAAGTTGAAAAATATAAAGACAACGTTTCGAACGACTGGCTCTGCGTCGTATTTGACTCGAACAGCAATAATATAATAATAATAATAATAATAATAATGATAAATAATAAATTTCACATGTAAGGGAAGCTGAACATATAGTTTTCATTCACAAATCAATGTGGGAGAGCTCCAAGACGCGTGTGCCAGACGCACAGAGGCATGCGTAAAACACCGACCAATAGTTAATATTTTAGTTAATTTTCGTTTCTTTTGGATTTTTGCGAGTATTTTGGAGCCGTTTTGGTACATGTTTGTAAGCCTTTTTTCCCCCTGAATTATATTTTCTAAAGTGCAACAAGTGGGTTCGGAGTGTGTGATTGAAAGCAGTCTGCTTCCCGTTCAAGGCCTATCTCCTCCTTCGTTGGTTTACGAGGTTGTGGAGTCCCTCTGCTTAAAATCTGAGGCTTTGAAATCGTCAGCCGTTTGAATTATCTGACCAATCTGTGTGCTTTAATGAGATGCACTGGACAAACGTGGGCGTCACACACAGGTGTTCCATTGACCGGCGACGGCTGATTCCGGGGCTGTGGAGTTTGGTTACATGCTGCTATTCAGACATGCCGCTATTTCGACATTGACTTCTAATTGTCGGAATAGCGGCATTAACATTATTTTTTAAGCGTCCCACTATTCCGACATTTTTTTTTTCATTGTCGGAGTTGCGGCACTTTACTATTTTTCAAACATTCCGCTTTTCCGACATTGATTGATTACGTTATAGTCAGACGTGTCCTTCTGATTTATTTTTATTTTTTCATCTGAGACACTGTTTCTCATACACAAATACATAGGCCTATTAGAGAAGAAAAAACAAACCCTCCAAGTTTAAAAACACACCGGCAGCAGCGCACACTGATCTGCAGCTACTGAGACTGTTATTATTCTGTCACCTGAGTTTATCCTGCTGCTTTGCATCGTTTTAACATAGGTAAAAGAAGAAAAAGAGATTGTCTGGAATAAAGGGGCAGATTACATAAGATTATTCTTTTTTCTGCTCCCTTTTGTTGAGATTTGGGAGGTTTTTGCCTGATTTATTGCCCGATGCCATGTATCTCGCTTTCTTTCCCCCTCCCTCCGCCCGTTGTCTTCGTTGTCACTTTGTTGTCGCTCCACAGAGCGCACATGGCTAATTAATATGCACGTGCTGACCATATATGGTTGTGTAGGCATTCCGGGGACGGAGGTGTGTTCACGTGCGCAACTGCGCACCATTCTTAGATCCAGTTATCAAAGTTGAGGTGCAGAGTTGTGCACGCACAGTTTGATAGATCTGAAAAAGGTGTAAATATTTTGGGCTGTCTTTTCACCGTAGGGCTAAGCAAAACATTTAGTAGCAGCAGTTTTACACTGCTTACTTACAGTTTTGATAAATGAGGCCCCAGGCCATAAGCCCAGAGACGCTCACAGCTGCAGCTCCGCGGCTCATCCGCGGCGCTGTCCGTGGTGCTGAAGGTCACAGGTTAACTTGACAAACAAACTGCAGCATAGTTCTGTTTGTTTATCATGTGTCAGTTTTGTTTGTGACTTGATAGTTGAGTTGTTGAGATTAAGAACATCACTCCCTCATCAAACCAGTGATAGACATGCTGAAAAGAAAAGAGAGAGAGAGACGCGCCTGGGTATCGCAGCTGTGTAAAAAAATAAAAATAAAAAAGACGTGTCGGAATAGCGGTATCAAAAAGTGTCGGACTACCGGCATGTCTAGATAGAGGGATGTCGTAATAGCGGGATGTCTAAATAGTGACATGTCGGAATAGCGGGATGTCTGAATAGCGGGCGGACCCCGTGGAGTTTCTGTTTGCCAGCGTTGCTGCCACGCGGTCGGAGCGTCACACAAGGAACGGTTTGCTTTATTCTTAATTTGCGCTGGGTTTCGACCTCCATAGCGATAATACAGAATCATATTTTGCATTGAATTATTCACCGATGCAGCTCCTTTCGTTGGTTTTGGGGGGTTCTTTGTCTATTTCCTTTTTAAAGGGGCTACATTTATTTCCAACTTAAAGCAGATAACAGCGGCACGGCCGTTTCGGCTAATGCTGTGTTCAAGGCAGGCTTTTGAAACCGTAAGTTACAGCTTCAAGTCACAACTACGACTTGGTAGCGTTCCAGGTAACCCGTAGCTCGTGTTTTTACCGTCCTGTTGTCTGTGAAAGTTCCCTATAACGGCCACTCGTAACTTCCGACCCGTGAACTCGTACCAGATCGAACTGGTATGACTTCACAGGAAGGAAAAACACAAAGTACGAGTTTCCTTGAACGCACCATGAGTTAGCAGCCCCCGCCCTTGTCAGGCATCAATTGGTCCTCGTGCTACGTCACCACATTCACGCGCATCCCTTGGCTGCACACACAGCCCTTCATGCCGTTCTCTCTCCTCATTGGATAACACTTGTATCCCACAAGGAAAATTTTCTCCTCGGGTTACAGCAGAGCAGAGTGACGGAGAGACTCGTGTTTAGGCTGAAATACTTCATGTAAGTGATTGCTGACGGAAAATAGGACTATTTAGGACTTATATTAACAAAAACATTCCACTGATATCTGCTTTAAATAGCCTCCTGACATCTCTTGTTGCTAGAGGGTCAGGGATTTGCCGGCGTGGTCGTTTTGGGGTTTTTTCTTTGCTACTGCACCTGGCAATAGAGCCATTCTAGATGCTCAAAAAGCCATGAGCCTCTCATTGTAAATAATTGATTTAATAAATATTCATTCATAGGCATGATTCTATAGTCTATATTATTATTGTTGTTATTATTATTAATAATTATTATTATTGTTAAGAGGGAGCGTGTGGCTTATTCCCTATTAAATTTTATAGGCAAAAATTATTTCCATCCTAGATAGCTTCCTGGCATCTTTTAGCAGAGGTTCCAGGATTTGCCGGTGTGGTTGTTTTGGGGGGTTTTCTTTGCTGCTGCGCTCCCTGCTTATGCCGTTCATGATGGCTCGTGAAGGGCAGGGAGGTGCTCTTCCTGCCTCAGGCTTTCCACGCAAGCGCGTGGAAGAGCAGGGGGTCCCAGAACAGTACCATACCGCCAAATTAAACTTGTGCAAGTAAATAAAGATTATTTTGACATAGTGGTCCTGACAGAAATTAAGCGTAGCGTTAGTTCTGGCAGGCCATGACGTCAAGCTCTTAATCAGCACAGCGTAACTGTCATCACCTGTGCAGATCAGCTGATGGCTCAGCTGACTCTCCGTAGCTGCTTCCTATTGGGGAATTGCATTCAGAGCGCGCTATTTAAACTGCTCTAGCCCGACGTCACCTCCCTTGCTGCTGCTGCTTCCTCTGCCGGCTTTTTGCAACCCACCTCCACCCCAGCTCCTCCTGTCATTGTATCTTGTTGGTTGCTCTGCTCTGTCTGGGTTTTCTTTGCTGCTGCGCTCCCTGCTTATGCCGTTCATGATGGCTCGTGAAGGGCAGGGAGGTGCTCTTCCTGCCTCAGGCTTTCCACGTGAAAGTAAATAAATATTATTTTGACATAGTGGTCCTGACAGAAATGCAGTTTTGTTCTCCCTAGAAAAAAATTCCTTTGATTTTTAATTAATTATTCAGAACAAAACTACAACTTTTTTTTTTGCAATTTTCACTGTCTCCCAGGGCCGGCTCTAGGCATAGGCGATATAGGCAGTCGCCTAGAACGCCAACTGCTGGAGGGGCGCCGCCAGTCAAGGGGGAAAAAAAAAAGATAATAATAATGATTTATGTCCGCTGGCGCCCCCTCACTTAGTGTTTTCTGTGTAGAAAAAAAACCCCAAAACAAATAAATAAACAATGACAAACATGTTCCTAAATTGTGTATAGTCACACACACACAGCAGATACCTGTCTGCAGCAGGAATGCTCTCAAGCCGTTTTCTTGTTAGAAACGCCACATTTTTAATTAGATGTGTGGCACAAATGCCGGCGCGTTTGCGCGACCGTCTCGATATGTTTTTGTTTTTTTTCATATTTCGGTCATTTACGCAGTAGAAATGCGGTTCAACTACTGTGATCGGGAGACTCTCCTCTTTCAAATACGCACAGCCGCACGCCCTTGACGACCTGTCAATCAAAACAACTGTAAAGCGCTTCCAAACAGCAGAGTCGTTCAGAGGGAGAGAGAGAGAGAGAGAGAGAGAGGCAGTGAGGATGACGACGGTGCTTCAGAGGTTTAAAGTTCTGACTAATCTGATGAGGAAGAAGAGAGAGTAGAGACTTCAGCCTGCTCAGACAGCAGGGCCAGTGGGCCACAGCTCCAGATCAACTCCAGCTCTGTATTCACTCCTGCTGAGCTATCAAACTAGTTTTTTTTTTTTTTTTTACCTCTCAAACAGTGCCACAATGACAACACATATCCCAGTAGGACCAATCTGACTGTTCAGGCTCAGGCCCGACTCTAATAAAATGATCTGATTGTTCTCCAGGTGAAGGCACAGCACAAAAACTTTGAGTTCATCACGATGCCTTCTGAAAGGACACTCGTCAAAAATGAAACGTACACAGTTCACTGTCCAGATGCCGACATAGTCCAGCCTGAGGTGAGTGTTTAAGACTAAAGCTGACATGATTCATCAAACTGCTGTCATTCACCTGCAGACACTGACACACGTGCTGCTGGTTTTCAGGAAAAAGACTTTTACCCAAACTATGGACCAAATTACCACCCGACGTTTCAGATCATCTTACCTTCAAGCATTAAGATTACCAACGTAGAGGTCCGACACAAAACTGAGACAGCTGTGTGGAAGTGTCTCGTTCCTCTGCCAGGTAAAGTCTTCATCTGCCTGACATAGATCACTGATGAGTGGTGTCTCTGTTCTCATTGGGCCTCAGATCATCTTCTGTCTGCTTTTATTCTGTGATTCCTTCTTGTTGACCCGTGAGAGTCAAACTTGTGGGAAACCGTTCAGAGTAGGACCAAGGAGATTCATGAAGGAGCTGAAAGGACCTTCAATAAAATACAGACGATAAATATTTGTGCTCAGTCCTCCATCAGGTCCTGAATCAGTCGTACCTATTCTCCTTCAGGTGTTGCTCAGAAACTTCACCTTTTTTTCTTTAAGTATATTTTTGGGGGGCTTTTTGCATTTAATTGAAACGCGATAGTTGAGAGAGACAGGAAATGTTGAGGCAGAGAGAGGGGGAATGACATGCAGCAAAGGGCCACCAGATTCTCGATTCGAACCGGGGCCGGCTGCAGTGAGGACTGTAGCCTCTGCCTATGTGGCACCTGCTACTGAGCTGTACGGTGCCCCACACTTCACTTTCTCCAAGTTCCTGTTGATGTGTCTGTAACTTGTGAGTCTGTTACATGTCGTCGTCCCAGTGTCAGAGCTCGTCACCTTAAAATCATTAGAGCTGAAAATGCTCAGAAGTGATGTTGGATGGACTTTAGAGTTGTGTTTGGCCTGGTGTGATCACTGGTGACTTCTGGGTTACTGCTGTAAGGACTTTCTATAGAGACCTGAACTGAGACAAACTGGACGAGACAGATTTTTTCATGATTGTTTTTCATGAGCGGTTCCATCCCTACGCTTGTTACTATGTTTGAATTTGCTTCTAAAGCACAGATGTGTTTAAGTATCTTTCTTGTTCATCTTCCAGGGCCTCACCCAGAGCCCAGAAGTGTCTCATCTCCAACTCCAAGTGTCTCATCTCTGACTCCAAGTGTCTCATCTCCAACTCCAAGTGTCTCGGCTCTGACTCCAAGTGTCTCAGCTCCAACTCCAACAGTCTCAGAGGAAGAAAGGCTGTGGTCTGCTCGTACTGAGTTCATCGAGCGAGTGTCTGAAGAGAATCTTAAATGTCTGTTGGATAAACTCCTGGAGCTTGGAGTGGTAACTGACCCTGAAATGGAGTCTGTTGCTGCGATAGCAAACAGGGCAGACAAAGCTCGAAAGGTGATCGACACCGTACGAAAAAAAGGAGAAGCAGCTTGTTCAGATCTGATCAGAGTTCTGTGTGAGGTAGATCGCTAACCTGTCAACACAGCTGAAGCTGAGGTAGAAACAGTTCTGGAACATTTGGTAAAAGCCTTTAAAGTCCCAGACTTGTAAGAGTCACCTAAACTAGGGGTCAATCGATAGTGGATTTTAAAGGCCAATATAATAACAATACTTTGGAGAATTGAAAAGCCGATAGCTGGTTAATTGGCCCATTCATCATTGTAACTGTATTTGTGACAAGTTCATTTTTGTGGGATATTTTGTGTTTCATATGTCGTAAAAAAAAAAAAAAAAAGAAATTAAAAAAAAGTAGTTGTTCTAGGTTCATTAAGTTTTTTTTTGTAAGAAATAAATGATAATAAATGCAGTGCAATAAATAAGATGAACAAAGGTTAATATTGATGAATAATTTGATTAAAACTATGTCAGTGTAAAAGATAATTTAGTCTTGAACTAAACACCTTGATGTGAGGTTTGAAATGCATCTGGTCACATGACTGGGTAGAGGCTTACACTGTGATCATATACTGTATTACATTATTCTGTATGCTTCAGATGGACAGTATGTGTTTTTTTGTGATTCTCATTCATTTCTAATGCAAACATGGTAAGGCCTTATAAATGATGGATGAGGGATGGTGGAGGGGAGGGGGGCTTGGTAACCTTGTCCGCCAAAATTAATTATAAATAAACATAAAGACTAGTCGTCTATTTGCTTTATATTAAATCATTTTTGACCTAATTATTTTGGACTGAAATTAATTGCACACTTGAGTCTATCGATTCTGACAACGTTTTGCATCACTACATCTGAGCAATAAAATGGCCCATGATTTCTGAAAATATACAATGTCAACGAGTGATATCAGCACAAGAACTGTTGAGGAATATTTAGACAATTGTTTTTGTCATGTTATAATAATAATAACACTATCATAAAGACACTATCATTTCGCTCCTCATGCACGTGCATGTCCTTGCACAGAGCGAGACTGAACATAGCAGCTACGTCATTCTAAAATGAGCTTAATATACTTTATTTTTCCTAAAAAAAGATGGTGAGCTCATCTGATGAGGATGATGCAGGTGATATGAAAACCACACTAACTGAAACAGTACCAGATCCTGAAGAGGATGAGGAACATGTGCCAAAAAGGACTTACCAGCTGCGTGAGAAAAGGGCATTTGTGCCTTTGAACCAACAAATGGTGAGTTTTGACAGTTTTCAGTACTTCCACATATTACAAAGCTATTAATATTCTTTTGACTTTTCATTAAAAAACAGACGATGACTTCTTTTAAACAGGATGGAACAGATAAAAGGGAGGTTGAGTGCCATTTCCAGAAAATAGAGGTGAGAGTAATAATTAGATTCAGTGCTTCCCCACATTCTACTAGCTTTCAATTCAAAATCAGTAAAATTAATCTTGTGTTACCTAAAAACAGAGCTTTAGTTCATCTGAAGGTGATGGCTCCGCTGATGAATGGAAACCCACACAGCAGGGCTCTGAGAATGATTCTGAAAAAGAGGAGGAACAAGTCCTACAAAGGGTTCACAAGGTGACCAAAAGAAAGAGATCTGAGAGCCTTGTCCTGCAAAGAGAGGTGAGATCTATCATCAGTTTAAGTGTTTAAAAGTACTAAAGACCTTCAGAGCTAAATGAGTTAGAGTTTTAATGAGTTAAAACCACACAGGAGGAATCAGAGGGTGATTTTGAAGAAGAGGATGAACAGATCATAGGAAGAGTTCACAAGGTGGCCAAAAGAAAGAGATCTGAGAGCTCTGTCCTGCAAAGTGAGGTGAGTCATTATCAGTGTAAATGCTTCAGAAAATACTAAAAGCTTTCAGTCCAAATGAACAAATTATTTTTCTCTTTCATAAAACCAGCTGAGGAGCTCATCTGAAGTTGAGCGGGTTGGTTCAAGGGTCCGTGCACTGAGAATAACAGAAAAGGAATCAGAGGAGGAGTGTCCGAGAGGAGAGAGTCCATGTCTGCCTGAGAAAGAAGAGGAAGCCCTGTCAAAAGGAAATATGGGGGAAAGTGGTGAGGAAGATGTGTTGCAGAATGAGGTAAGTGAAGTTGCTAGTACATCAAACAAGCAATAATCATATCACAAAAAGATAAAGTTTTACCACATTAGCAAAATAAAAACTTGAAACTTGGCTTTTAAAACCCACACTTGTCTATTTCATTTGTTCTTTAATTCATATTGCTAAATTAACAGGATACACAGCCATTGATGAGCCAATCTCCAGACCTAAAACTGAATACAGCCCTGGTTTCAGTGAGTCCTGTCACTCTCAAGACACCTGTAGTAAGTATAATGTCAACATATACCACCATATACCACATATAACACAAACAAGAAAAGCTGTTACTCATGTCTAGTCAGAAAAAGTATTTTACAGTAAACAGACTTGTTTAGACATCAGGTCCATTCTTTACAATAAAGGGACTCTTACATAGATGTTGGATCTTTGCCATTGTGTGTAGGTGATAAAATGGGTTTCTATAAGGCCAACAAATCAAAATGATAACTTCTGACTGTGAAGTAGATCTGCTCGCTTTTTGTTAACAATTAGTGGCTTTCTAAACTGTTTACAACATGCTTTGACCTTTTCCAACAGAATGACAAGGTGGCAGTCAAAGTCTGTCCTGGTGTAAGAGCACTGCACTAAAACACACCTGAACATCCGAGCTAGACGAACTACATGATCTAGAATATATTTTGACACCTTTTTTTTTTTTTTTTTTTAGATACAGCAGGTTTTTGTAAGCCCAGGAACGGCAGAAATTTTGTCAACTCACTCAAGAAAAACTGTGTGTGACCGAGTCAGTATGGTGAATGAGATGATTTTCCACCAGTCATCTTTGTTTGAAGACATCATGCCAATATCTGGTAATTACGGGAAAATATGACAAAGTGAAGTAATAGAGCCTGGACAAGAAAAGTTGCATGTTATAATACATTTATGGTGACAAGGTGACAACATTAAACACCAGGCTGGATCCACAGTTGGACAGATGATTCCCTCAGGTACATACATAGTACAGTGCACAGGATAAATACTGGTGCAGTTTTCAATAGTAACCAATCATTATTTACTTAACATAAAGGATCCATGGGGAAAACTGTGTCCAAAGAGTGGCTATTGGAGAATGAAGTCTCAGTGGGAGACGCAACATTGCACAAGAGCCTGCCTGAAGAAAGGGGGGGGGGGGGATATGAAGGACAAGAAAAAGAAGGTGAAGTGGATGAGGGCTATTTGGAGATGTCAAAGATTGACGTTGAAGACAGAAATAAGACAGAAGATAAGCTAAAAGAAGGACAAAGGACAGAGAAAGAGACACAGGAAGAGACTTCGGAGAAGATGGACAGTGATGGTGAAGAAGGACAAAGGGCAGAGGAAAAGATCCACAGTGATGGTAGAGCAGGACAAAAGACAACGATTCTGGAAGAGACCATGGAGAAGATGAAGAGTAAGAGTGAAAAGGGAAAGAAGAGAGAAACAAAGATTCAAGAGAAGACTTTGGAGAACATGGAGGGTAAGCGTAAAAAGGGAAAGAAGAGAGAAACAAAGATTCAAGAGAAGACTTTGGAGAACATGGAGGGTAAGAGTGAAAAGGGAAAGAAGAGAGAAACAAAGATTCAAGAGAAGACTTTGGAGAAGATGAGGGGTAAAGTTAAAGAAGTGCAAAAGAGAAAGATAAAAGAGGAGCATCTGGAGAAGAGTGAGAGGGAAAGTGAAGAAGGATCAAGTGGAGCAGCAGAAAAAAACTGGAAGATACCTTTGAAGAGAGAAACAAAGACTTTGGAGAACATGGAGGGTAAGAGTGAAAAGGGAAAGAAGAGAGAAACAAAGATTCAAGAGAAGACTTTGGAGAACATGGAGGGTAAGAGTGAAAAGGGAAAGAAGAGAGAAACAAAGATTCAAGAGAAGACTTTGGAGAACATGGAGGGTAAGCGTAAAAAGGGAAAGAACAGTACCACAATGACAACACATATATAGGGTACATTATATAGGCTAAATATTGTAAATTTTGTGTATTTTTTTGTCTATTTAGTTGATATTTGGAGACAATTTCTCATTTCGGGCTACACACATCTCATGAAGTTTAAAATGTAACGTGAAGTCAATATTTAGCTTCTGTTATCCCACATTTGAGACATTTGGTGAGAATGACAGTTAGGCCGAACATTTATCCTCAAAAAGCAATTTCACAATTTTTTTTCTACACTTATCGCCTTATATCATACAGTATATTCCACTGCTTTTGTGAAGCCCAGACTTTCGTATACCCATTTCAAGCACCACAACAGTTTGTTCTCATGATTGTGAAGAGACTAATTTTTTCATGTCTTCACCCAGGATTTACTCAATGCAATTTTACTGATTGTTGTGCAAATTGTGTATCTCAGGGTCAGAGAGGACATAGAGATACACTGCTATGTTATCGTTATGATCATTATGATCATTGTTGGGGGGGGGCGCCTGAGAGTAATCTCGCCTAGGGCACCAAAATGGCTAGAGCCGGCCCTGCTGTCTCCCGCAATTTAATTGCAACAAAAGTGCTTAAAACATCGCAACATTTACCGCAATTTTTTTTTTAAATGCTGCCGCAAAATCAGGCATTTTAGGCCGCAACAATCAGAAAAAAATCCTGCGAAATCCTGGAGGGACTGAAAACTAAGATGTAATATTTGCAGCTCTTTGGTTTGGGCCTAGTGAGCCTACGATGAATGTCTTTCTAAAACCCTTTGTTGAGCAAGCAAAAACTCTGGCAGAAACAGGGGGTTTCATGGAGAAAAAAACGGTAATCCTGTTAGTTGGACTGACGTGCTGTGTAGATTCTGTAGCCAGGCCCCAAATGCAGAACACCACCCGATTTAATGGCTATTTTGGCTGTGGGTTCTGTTTGCACCCAGGCACTTTGGTGGAGAGACAAGTCAAATATCCAGTTGGAGCAGAAGACTACGAAGACGGGACAAATGACTCAATGCTAGAGGACATGGAGCAAGCATTCCATCAGAATGCAAGTGTGAATGGGGTAAAGGGGCCATCCCCTCTTATCAATATGCCAGACTTTGATATTGTGTGGGGATTTGTGCCTGATTATATGCATTCTGTTCTGCTTGGGGTTACAAGACAACTAACAAAGCTACAGATAGATTCCTCTTCAAGCACAGAGCCATACTATGTAGGGAGTCCAAGAACACTAATGGCGCGTTTCCACTAGCGCGCTTCGGCTCGGCGCGCTATTTGCGTGTTTCCACTAGCACGCAGTACCTGCAACCAGGTACACTTTTGGTATCACCTCAGCCCTGGTTCCAAGCAGCCGAAGCGTTACTAAAACGTGACGTCAGCCGACCGCCTTCCACTGATTGGCCGATGAGTGTCGTCACTGGAAGCGTCATAACCGTGCGACGACCGACTAGAATGTAAATAAAAACAAGACTCAAGGCAAGACACCACTTTTTACTGCTTCAGTTTGTAGCTGTTTGACTTGGAACACCAGATGGCTTCTCAGAAGAAATACACTCCTTGGTCGGTCGAGGAGGTCCAGACGTTCCTGACTCTGGTTGTCGAAGAAAGGATTCAGAGGGAGCTCGACGGCACCACACGGAACGAAAGGGTTTCGGTTTCGCGCAGCCGTGTTATGACGACTCTGCCCACGTCGAGGAGGCACCAAGTGATAATCAGTTGTAATGGAAACACAACCAAACCGAGCCGAGCCGTATCGAGCCGAGCCGTGCTAGTGGAAATGCGCCATAAGAGTTCTGGATGAGAGGCTGAAAGCATTGCAGTCACCCAACATAATCACAAGGATGCCACAGGGATTGTCTGAAAGAGCCCACTGGAAAGCATCAGAGTGGCGTCACTGGTTGCTGTTGTACAGTTTACCCTGTCTTGAGGGGTTGTTGGACAACAAATACCTGAAACACATGAGCCTTCTTGTATCTGCCTCTTTTACAAGAAGAAATCTCTCACGCAGACATTGACAAAGCTGAAGCCATGCTTCTTGAGTTCACGTTCAGATTTCAGATTCTGTATGGAGTCTTCTATGACTTTTAATGTCCAACTAGGGATGGAGTGATTTTCGATCGGATCGTCTATCGGCGATCGAAGGGACGATCGTGATTTTTTTTTCAAATGGCGATCTTTAAGGTGATATTTAATTAATTTACTGCCATAAGATGTTAAAGAAATAATCTCTAGAACCTGCGCTCTACTGTGTACTTGAAAAAAGTTTTGTGGAGCAAAATGTCTGCATACAGAGCCCTTGGATCTGTGCAACAGAGGAGTGAATATTAAACTCTTAATTACACACCCTGTTGCATCTTTTTTTTTTCCTTCTCACTTTTTTTCGGAGGTGCATGCCGCGGACGCAGGCTGTGCGGGGTGGGGCGGTCATTAAAAAAACTGATGATGTCCAGAGTGTGTTATCAGGGGCGCGCTGATGTTGAGGGGAAAGCCGGCGGAGGTGTGAGGGAACCGGTGGTGAGACGGCGGCTGGGCGCATCAGCAGAGCGGGGTTGGGAGAGGCGGCTGCCGCGGCTGCTGCACGCGCTGCACTGTGACTCTCCCACTCCTCACGAGCTCCACACTGACAAGCTACTGGCAACACAGCGCCTCTGTCTGCCCTTTCAAAGTAAAAAGCAGCTGTCTGACGTTTAGTAGCGGCGGGACGGGTTGTGAAAATAGATGCGGTGGTGCAGGGCGGGTCAAATTACTTCATAGATGCGGACCCGTGAGTTGGAAAAAAAACCCGAGCCGCGCGTCATGCATTCGCGCTTGTCTGTGTGTGTGGACAACAATAACGGAGAGTGAGCGCTATGCGGAGATGAATGAACGGAACTATATAGCAAGTTTTTGTTTTTTTTTAAGCTGACGTAATTGCACCCCCCCCCCACCCCCCCCGGCGATTGACAGTGTCCACGATCGAATGATCTGAATATAGGGCCGATTTCCCATCCCTAATGTCCACCTCCTAAGCCACCTTGCTAAGTCAGTGCGTCTCTGGGGCCCACGGTGGGCAAACTCTGCATTTGTATTTGAGAACGCTAATGGCAACCTGCTAAAACTGGTACAGGGCACAAAAGGAATTCCCCGTCAGGTTGTTAACAAGTTCCTTTTGCACAGGGCCATCCCACACTTTGCATCTAAGCATCCCATTAGTGGCAATGTTCTGAAATTTTGTACAAATCTGACAGACCAACATGTTGCCAAAGCTAGCAAGATTGACAAAACCACTGTATTGGGCAATGGCATGACACACCCAAATGAAGAGAAACAGGCCTTTCAAGCTGCAAACATGCATGCCCCTGACATGGTCATGGTATACAAGCGGATTGTTGTTGACGGCCTTTTATACACAAGCCAAGAGTACAGACGTCCTCTTAGGAGAAACGACCGCTTTGTCAAACTAACCTGTGGTAGCTTTGGGGAAATCAAAAGGATATTATCCTTAACACATGAAGACAAAGACACTGTCTTGTTGATGCTGAGAACATTCTACATAACCCAAGCATTCAAGTTACCTCATATGCATGAGGTGACTGGCAATAATACTGTTTCTTGAGAATCTCCAGTCAGTGCAGCTCAAACTTAGACTGCGTTAACACGTGCCCGGCTATTTTCATAAACGGACATTTCCCCCTCTCCGTTTATAAAAAACACTGCGTGCACACCAGTCCGTTTTCAGAAAACGTCTCGTTTACACTAACCCATGTATATGCCGTAAAGAGCATGCCAAACCTGTAGGTGGCAGTGTAGCGAGAAGCTCAAGCCCATGTTAGCCAATCAGAATCCCGCACATGATCCCACATAGCAACCTGATAGCAACAGCAGCAACAACAACGTCACTTGCCCTCCTTGTGTGTAAAGTTTTACTATTTTTTCATGCGAGAAAGTAACTGTTTAGATGCCAAATATAGGGACAGTTTATCCAGATGACGGCTGTTTAGTAGTTTGCTCCGATGTTTCTTGGAGAGGTGAAGCTTTTTTTTTTCCCGGAGAAGTGAAGCTCCACCTGTGGAGCAACGACCGGGACATCACAGAGACAGTGTCCGCTCTGCAGAGCTGCTCGGTCGGCCAGCCTCTGTCGTCCTCCCGGGGAACAAAACGATCGCTAATTAACTTACCCGCAGGTTTTTAGAGGTTTACCACCGGCTGGTTAAATCATTTTTAGGAGATACAGTTATGTTCATAATAATAGCAGTGTGTTTAAAAAGGTGAGTAAACCTCAAAATTCTTCAAATAAATTGTATTTTAAAGTGGAGGTGAAGCAGCCAGCCAATTTAACATAATTCATAAAATGGATTTCCATTGTGCTTAAACTTAGACAAACTAACACATGAAACACAAGCATTTAGGAAAAAATGCGAGTTGAAAATTGCATTTTTTAGCTAGTGCGCAGCCATCTTGTCGTTCGACAGTCCGTGACGCCACGGGGTTGGTTGCCTCCGCTGGCTGACAGCCACAGACAGTGAAAGTGAAGGACATAGCTACAGACAGAGACGGTAAAACATCAAACTGTTTTAGAACAGACACAGAGGAGACCTCCACTGTGTTACTCCTTCTGTGACAACTAGTTTTACAGTGTTAAAAATTAGAAAAAAAACCCTCTTTTTTTCATTAACTGCCGCTAATAAGGAGCCGCAGCAGCAGCGGAGCTGTCAACAAGACTCCTCTGCTGATCTCGGAGTCATCATTTCTTACAGCATGTTTACACCCAGTCTGGATGTGATCCACAGGAAAATTCTGATCAACCCTGAAAGTTGATCATTCACCGGATCAACCCACAACAACCTGACTTTACTCCGACAGATTTTCAGTTTCGCTGCCACAGCCCGTCCTCCCCCGACCGGCCCACGTTCACACCGTGATAAGCATCAGTCACCGCGGGGAGAGAGAGGCTGGACCCTCCGGTCCCACACCGAGGGTCCTTCACAACCTCACACACACACTCCGGTTTCAAAAAACCACGGTTTCAGGGTTCCAAAAGCACGGTTGCGTGTGGACAGGACATACAACCGGGAACATATGTTCATGGTTTCAAAAATACCCGGGCTCGTGTGGACAAGGCATGAAAGTCTACTGACCATGAGGTTGTGGGTTCGATTCCTACCTCGGTCAAACATTTGTATGGTGATCACTGCTTGCACTATTTGCTAATTCTGCAACAGCGTTCAGCTGATTTCAGCATTCACACGCATTTCCATCAGGAAATGCTACTTTATCTAGTTCCCACTGTAGCGCTGTTATTTCCTCACTTTATTAAGTTTTAATAATTTTTCAGTTTAGTTCGTTTAGCCGGCCGAACGACGTCGCCATGCCGCCAGAGGAAACGATCGTTAATTTATTAAGTTTTAATATTTTTTCATGCGAGAAAGTAAGGGTTTAGATCCCCAATGTGCAGTTAGTTTATCCAAATGACGGCTTAGAAGTTTGCTTCGCGTTGGGAGAAGTGAAGCTCCAGCGAGGCAGAGGAGTGGAGAGTGACTCGTCAGCAACCCGCCTGCAGCTGCTCGTTAACCGGTCAAACTACGTTGTCATGCCCGCGGAGGAAACGGTCGTTAATTAGCTTACCCGCAGGTTTGTAGAGGTTTACCGCCGACTGGTTAAATTCTTTTTAGGAGATAAATGTTGGTCTCACTGATGAAATCTAACAATTGTGGCAGTCGTATTAGTTTGTTTGAATGAAAAGTGAAGCTTCACAGAGCAGCAGCAGCTCTGCCCCGGGGCTCTGTAGCCTACGTACAGAAATCACCACATTTGCTTCAATTTATTTATTTATTTAAGAAGGACAGTGTGCAGTGACATTAATTATTGAGACAATAAAAAGATGGCTGCACCAGATTTAGCGGAGCCGCTAATTTCCATCTGTAGTCCTGTAGCAACAAACATGGCAATAACAATTTGACAGACAAACGGTTGCGACAAACATGGCAATTAGTAATCCTACATAAGTACATAACAACATGACAGTTTAAAAGCCTACCTGAAGTGCGCTAAGATGTTTCTAAGTAATTAAAGGAGTGAAGTATTCGACTGAAATAAGTAATCAAATACATGAGTTTTACATAAAGTGCAGAATATTCAAGTACATATGATATCACAAAGTGCTTATTGATCAGTGCAATTAAGATGCGAAGAAGAAGAAAGGACCAAAGTCCTATAATATATAACATATAAATACATGTTTTACAATGAACGGATAACATTATGTTTTATTTTATGAAGTTATAACATGGTTACGGTACACAACAGAGAGCAGCATACAGTAGTATGCGGTTTCCAATACAGCCTGCATGTAGCACACTGGGCCAGCCACTATTCCGGCTCTGTCCTTCCTGCGTCCAATCAATGCACGCCTCATTACATATTAATACAATGAACATCCGGACCAGTCAAAACCTCGTGCTTACTCTCACGAGAGAAAGTTGCCGTATGAAAAAGTGTCTGAACAAGCTCTATGTTTGAATTTAAAAAAAAAAAAAAGTTTCCCATAAGTTTTAAGAATTGATTCAAAGCAATTTAAGGGGGATTGGATACGTACAAAACCAGGTGATGACTCCTTTAAAATAAGTGACCGCGATCTGGATTTGAAAAAAGTTTTACCTGACACGTTCAAGTTGCACCGGGAAACAACAACATTTGCATAATATACATAATAAAAGCCTAAAAATTAGTTGAATGAAATTAGATTAAATAAATAAATAAAAGGAACACAACTACCTGAATTAAACAGCAGAGTTAACGAAGTGAAGTCGACATATAAAACGTGCGGTAAAGTGCGTAACTAGCAGCCATTGAAACTTGTTAAGCAACAGTTTAGCCAGAGACGTTCTATATTGTACATGTGTATTCGTCTGCGGCCTGCAAGAAAGAGGCGTGTCGAGTAGTGGGCACTTTAGGGGACGTGTCGCATAATGACATCACTAAGCGACCCCCCCCCCCCCCGCCACTAAAAGGAACGCCCTGCACACGTTTTTGCCATTCTTCGCCCTATAATGAATGTATTCAAAACCGTACAAATGTTAGTATTACCTTTTTAAGTGGGGAAAAAAAATTTAAGGCAGGATTTAATGAATATTAAAGTAGCGAAGTAGCCTACAAAAGTTGGCAATACTTGAGCCTCGGAAAACTTTATTTTACATTAAAGCAGAAGTAAGCGGAATGTTTGTGTTAATAAGTCTTAAATAGTTATGTCTTCCGACGGCAATCACTTACATAGAGTGTTTGGTCTAAAACACGGGTCTGTCAGTCACTCTGCTCTGCTGTAAGCCGAGGAGAAAACTTTCCTTGTATCCTACAACCTTTATCCAATGAGGAGAGAGAACGGCATAAAGGGGCGGTCCTCTCTGTGTGTGCAGCCAAAGGATGCGCGTGAATGCGGTGACGTAGGGACGAGGGCGGGGACTGCTAACTCCATCGGCTGACAAGAAGTTAGCCAAAACCACCGGATCGCTTACTTCTGCTTTAATTTTAGGGATTGAGATGTAAAATTTTTATGACTCTGTCACGAGAAAAAACACTCAAGATATTAACAGACAAGAATTCATGTCCTAAATAATAAATAATGCCAGTGCTTGTGTGTGAGTACAGTGGGAGCCACATAGAAGTTCCCCTGCCATGCTGTTCCCATGCTCCAGCAAAGTCCCAGCAGCTGGAATGACCCCCTCCTTTTCCTGGGCGTGACTAGTTTTTACTGGAACTCCACCCATTCAATGAAATGCATGACATGACCAGGAGATGGCGCTACTCTCACAGAACAGTACATATCGCCAGAGGCAGCATTTAAATGCCCCCTCTGGCGGTGAGTGGAAATTCACATAATTCATAGAACCACGAGTACATGTTTGATTTAAGAAGTGAAATTATAACAGACCTAGCTACTGGAGATGCGCTGGCCACTGTTTTATCTGGAAATAAATTACTGTAGCTAATAATACCTACTGTCAATTTTTTGATCACAATTTATTTACTGTGAATCTACATTTAAACAGTCCCTCCAGGATTTCGCAGGCTTTTTTTGCAGACTAAAATGCCTGATTTTGCGGCCACATTTTGAAGAAATTGCGGTGCATGTTGCGATGTTTTAAGCGCTTTTGTTGCGATTAAATTGCGGGAGACAGCTAAAGTTGCAAAAAAAAAAAAAAAAAAGTTGCAGTTTTGTTCTGAATAATTAAAAATCAAAGGAAAATTGAAAATTTTGAAATGTCACAAAATAATGTGAGGTCCTGTTATACCAGCAATTTTCCACTTTTCCACTGCTGTCAGGGTCCGACGTTAAAGGGATAGTTCACCCTAGAATGATATTTCGCTCATTATCTACTCACCCTCATGTTGACTAAGGGCTGGAAGAAATCTCGCGTGATTCGCAGTAACCGCACTGACGCCGCCGCAAATCACGCGAGATTTGGACGGACCAGGAAGAGGAGCTTCGAGAAGCTTCCGCTACAAACAAGCTTAAAATATAGACTTATTTAATTTTTTTCGGGACAATTACGCAATTTGGGGCTTCAGCACAAGACGGACATTACATACGAGCATCATGGAGGTATTTGGATGTTTTTTTGTGTGTGTTTTTTTACGAAGAGCTCTGGTGTCCCTTTGCAACCGTTATATGGACATGCACTGCTATGCCAAGACCCCCTGTAACTCAGAGAAGGGACGGTGGACTCTAGAAATTCTTCCAGCCCTTAGTCAACATGAGGGTGAGTAGATAATGAGCGAAATATCATTCTAGGGTGAACTATCCCTTTAAGGTACTTGCCCCATCTAAATTCTTACTTGCCCTGCCTAGGTTTTTTTTTCTGGTTGTGTGGTGCATACTTTCGCTCATGACTTATATCTTACTAAAATCCTTCCTGTTGACTATACACAACACTACACAACACTTCTTTCTTCAGAAAGCAGTATTTATTATTATCTATAATTGCATTTAAATGGCGATCATTGCAGACATGTAAAATTAACTGCTATTTCACATTAATTGACCAGTAGCAGTTACACCCTCCATGCCCTATCTGAACAGGTGAGCCACCTGTTTAATGCCCGATCACAGTTGAAATCTTGAACTGAAGGGCCTTTTAACGGCTAAAAACATTAACCTGGACAACATTTTAACAGATAGCTGGCTCCTCCAATCAGATTTTATTCTTTTCATTGCATTCACATGCTGCAGTGGACAATTTAGCTTCAGTATTAATGCAGTATCTAAAAAAAATATAATATATTAGAAAAGACCAATTTAAAAAATAATTTTTAATATGAAAATGTTCATGTCCATCTATATGCTCTCAATACTTGGTTGGGGCCATTTGACTTGAACTACTGGAAATGGCCTAGACTCTTCCATGTTACTCTAGTTTATTGAGTTGCCCCTGTAAAACTCAAGGATGTGGGACATTGAAACAACAGTGACAGGCAAACAGCCAATCATGTGTGTCAAACTCAATTTAGTTCAGGGGTAACAAACAGCACAATTTGATCTCAAGTAGGCCTAACCAGTAAAACAATAGCATGATAGCCTATACATATATTTTAAAATTTTTATTTTCCCTCTGTTTTAGTACATTATTAAGATGTTTATAGTTAATGAACTATCCTTTTACAAAACATATTATGAACCACCTGAAATGTCTTGATAAAAATATGTGCAATTTAAAATTTTCACACTTGCTGAGGGCCGGATTGGACCCACTGTTGGGCCGGTTTTGGCCCGCGGGCCGCATGTTTCACTACCCTGGTTGAAGCGCCGTCTCCACGTGTGTTTATTGACAACAGGATTATAACCTAAAAAGGGCACTTTAGCTCGTTGGTATGGTAACTAAACGGTAACGGGTGACTGTTGCGTGCGTCTGCCCTGAGTCTGAAACAGCGGCGGCGTTAATGAAGCAGCGTCAGGCCGCTCACCGTCAGTGAAATCGCCGATTAAATACGGCGAGCCGCGAGCGACGTACAGCCTATCTCACCTGGTAGAGCACCCGCTGCAGCGACCCAGCTCGATCCCACCTGACAGTGCCTTTGCTCCGCGTCAACCCCCCCTCTCACTCTCTCCCTCTCCCCCCGTCTCTCTCCGGCTCTCCTTTCAAAATAAATGCATAAAAAGTCCGAAAATAAAAAATAATAAAATCTGAGTCGGTGCTTGCCCGACCGGGCAAGTCCACGCAGGTTCTACCTGCCCGCCGGTAATTTTTACTTGCCCCGGGCAATCGGGCAACCGTTATTGTCGAACCCTGGCTGTGTGGTTTGTGAATCACTTAATCACCTGCCAATCTGGTGGCGGAGACTCTCATTGCGAGGGAACAATGCATGTTCAGTGATGCGTTCACTGACAGTTGGGGCTGAGGGCTCCAGTTCACTCTCTGTGTGCGTCGTTCACTGTACTGGGGGCTGAGGGCTCCAGTTCACTCTCTGTGTGCGTCGTTCACTGTACTGGGGGCTGAGGGCTCCAGTTCACTCTCTGTGCGTGTCGTTCACTGCATGTACTGGGGGCTGAGGCCGCCCATTCACTCCGTGTCGTTCGCGAATGTACTGACGCGGTGATTCACGTTCGCGCTGCCACTCACTCACGAACCTACTGCGCACAGAGAGAACTGCTGCTGAGGACGTGATTCAGGTTCGCGCTGCCACTCACTCACTCATGATTCGCAGACCTACTGCACACACAGAGAACTGCCGCTGGTGAACAAATTTTTTGAACGACTCATTTTAAGGAACTGATTCTAGTGATTCAGTACAGTCAAAAGAACTGCCGATCCCATCACTAAACAAACTAGTTTAATGAGGTGCAGTGAAGTATCACTGTTGAGATCACCATTGATGGAAACAGGCACGCTCAGGAGTGGCTCTCCCTCAGCCGGGCTAAGTAGAGGTTGCAAAGGGCTCATCAAATCCAGACACTGCATCAGGCTACCAGGTTAATAAAGGCAAGGAGAGGCTGACAGAGGTGTTGCATTTACTGCAATTACGATAAATGATGTCTTCGCAGAGTGTGGCAGTGTGACGTGCATTTTTTTTTTTTTACCTGACACCAATGGAACATACAGCAGGTGGCGTCATATGTCATCAAACACAAAACGCCATTCTCAAGAAGGCATTATCACATTCATTTTTAGATTAATCCCTGCAGGGAGCACACAGGGCAACCTGTTAAGAACTAGCCTCTATTTTGGAATTCTGCTTGAAAATGACATGTTTATAATGAATAGAGTACCGTATTGACCCGAATATAAGACGATATTTTTTCCGTCAAAAAAAGTCTGAAAAAGACGGGTCGTCTTATATTCGGGGTCTAGATATTTATATATGCAAATCGGCGGGTGACATCAAACAACGTCTGTCCAAGCAAGTCAGGGCTTTTCTTCCTCTCACACTCACACACACCAGTGACCTGGAGAGATGCAGCTGCATCTGAGAGGACGATTGCGCGTGTGTGTTGCCCCTTAGCCACACAGCAGAGCGCTGCCACACAGTTACAGCTCAACTCGACTCGGTTTAGGTCATTTTAATCACAGCTGACTTGAGCTCACTTCACGGGTGCGAGCCTGCTGCAGCCGCCGCTCCTGCTGACAGCAGACTGAGAGAAAAAAAATAGTAAATTTGGCTTTGGTTAGGTTCAGGCAACGAAGAAAGGAGTTGGTTAAGTTTAGTAAAAACAGCTAGACAGGCTGGAAGCATAATGAGCGTTATATGTTATTAATATGAAGTGCTTGTTTTGCACATGATCTGTTTGATCCCAGAAAGGAAAAAAGGATCAATGCGCAGCCTCCGTTTCCTTTCTGATTGCGTCCGTCTGTCTGTTCGGAGTGGGAGAGAGAGAGAGAACCCAATCCACCTGTCTGTAATGTAAGTTTGATTTGATATGAGTGTCAAGGTTTAATTATGGACACTAATGAGCGCGCAGCAGTGCGTAAAAGTCGTGCGTAATGACAGCTCCTCGTTGGTGAAACACAATAAACTGCACCTCTTCTTCCACGTGTGTCTTATTGACAGGTGGAGCCTATATGAATAATTATATAAATGCATGGTGAACGGTAAGAATGGAGAGTTTGACTAATGCTAATAACTAGTCCAGTTCCAACTAATGAGGACCTCCCATTAGTTCCAACTCTCATTACTCCGATTGTCGGACCAATGGGAGTTCGAACCAATGGGACGACTAATGGGAGGTCGGACCAGTGCCATGGACCCGTTCACACCGGGGCGTGAGGTGAATTTTTCGCGCGATCAATGCACAGACGCAAATGGACGCAAATTTGTGCCGGCGGCGCGAACGGCGCAACGCAAATGAAGCGAAAACGCAAAATTCGCCCGTTCGCTCGAGTTCAAAATATTGAACTCAAGCGAAATATTTGCGCGAATGCCACGAGTAAAAACAAATATTCCAGCGGGCAAACTCGAGCGAGTAGAGCAAGGCAAATATTTTACTTGCGCCCAGTGTGAACGCACCGTCAGGCTATTGACCATCGTGTCAGAGGAAGCAGTTCTTTTTTGAGCTGAGGCAGAGAGGGACCTGGCACTTCCTGCAGTACACAGCTGTCTTCACCCGCGGCATGCCAGCATCTTGGCACCTCTTACAAAACCTCCTGCTTCTGGATTCACCATTGTGGAAGGTGGGCATGCAGGTGTTGGCGGGAGTGGGTGGGGGTGCAGAGCGTTCAGAAAACTCCAGCATCTCTGCAGCCAGCTGCTCCCTGAAGGTTTTCTGGGTGTGTGGCTTTGTCTGGGTGGGGTGGTTCCTCCGCTTGAACAGCTCCTTCTGAAGGAGAAAACTGTTCACCACAGCGACGTACACAAAATGGTAAAAAAAAAGAAAGAAAAAAAAGTTTTATACCATTTCATGGTTTTGTGGTGGACACTGTAGTAGCTGATGAGTGCGTCCGACAAGTCCACACCTCCCATGTGGTTACATGCTGCTATTCCGACATGCCGCTATTTCGACATTGACTTCTAATTGTCGGAATAGCGGCATTAACATTATTTTTCAAGCGTCCCACTATTCCGACTTTTTTTTTTTTCATTGTCGGAGTAGCGGCACTTTACTATTTTTCAAACATTCCGCTTTTCCGACATTGATTGATTACGTTATAGTCAGACGTGTCCTTCTGATTTTTTTCATCTGAGACACTGTTTCTCATACACAAATACATAGGCCTATAAGAGAGAAGAAAAAACAAACCCGCCAAGTTTAAAAACACACCGGCAGCAGCGCACACTGATCTGCAGCTACTGAGACTGTTATTATTCTGTCACCTGAGTTAACGAGGTGCACGTGTGTTTGGAGCTCTACTGGACTTCCAGTAGAGCTGTAACTGTGTAGTGGAAAGGTGTTCAAAGTAATGGTAACGATCCTGGAAATCCTGCCTTACATTGTTTTAACATAGGTAAAAGAAAAAAAAAAGATTTTCTGGGATAAAGGGGCAGATTACATGAGAGTATTCTTCTTTCTGCTCCCTTTTGTTGAGATTTGGGAGGTTTTTGTTTTTATTGTAGCTTATTAAAATGCAAGATCATTTTTCTGACTGATTTATTGCCCGATGCCATGTATCTCGCTTTCTTTCCCCCGCCCTCCGCCTGTTGTCACTTTGTTGTCACTTTGTTGTCACTTTGTATGCATGTGCTGACCATATATGGTTGTGTCTAGATGTTCCGGGGGCGGAATATGCGGTGTGTTCACGTGCGCACCATTCTTGGATCCAGTTTGATTTATCAAAGAGAAATTGCGGAGAGTTGTGCACGCACAGTTTGATAGATCTGAAAAAGGTGTAAATATTTTCGGTGTCTTTTCGCCGTAGGCCTAAGCAAAACATTTAGTAGCAGCAGTTTTACACTGCTTACTTACAGTTTTGATAAATGAGGCCCTAAGCCCAGAGCCCAGACGCTCACAGCTGCAGCTTCTCCGCGGCTCATCCGCGGCGCTGTCCGTGGTGCTGAAGGTGACAGGTTAACTTGACAAACAAACTGCAGCATAGTTCTGTTTGTTTATCATGTGTGTCAGTTTTGTTTGTGACTTGATAGTTTAGTTGTTGAGATTAAGAACATCACTCCTTCATCAAACCGGTGATAGGCATGCTGAAAAGAAGAGAGAGAGAGAGACGCGCCTGGGTATCGCAGCTGTGTAAAAAAAAAGATGACGTGTCGGAATAGCGATACCAAAAAGTGTCGGAATACCGGCATGTCTAGATAGAGGGATGTCGTAATAGCGGGATGTCTGAATAGCGGGCGGACCCCCTCCCATGTGACGGTTGTAGTCCACTACAGTGTCTGGAACAGGGATGGACTTTGTCTGCCACACACCAGCCTCCTTCACTTTTCTCCTCACCGTCTGTCCACTGAAGTCTTCACTTTACTTTACTTTATTCGTTTATTTGGTCGGGACAATGCATATTAATGGACAGTGAGTGCTTGAGTACCCACAGTAAATACACCGGATTTAGCACATGTGCTAAATTACATCCGTAGTCCCCAAAACAATACAACAATCAACATAAAAAGTCCATAAAGACAGAGGACCGATAGATAACAGAAAAAAGTACATTTACATAGTTACAGGGTTGGACATGATTCTTTGAATTGTAAGAAAATATATAATCTATATAGCTGCAATTAAAGCAACATTGCGGAGTTTCAGCTCAGTGCTCCCACCATCTGGTTGAGAAGCGCTATAGTCTGGGGGGAAAAACGAAAACGAAACTTATCAGCCAGCGCATCAAGCGTCTATTCCCATTAATAAACGACAGTATTTCCCACATGTTTGCAAGGAGACTGTGTGGCGGGTGGTCGGGGGAGGGGGGGAGGGGGTGTGTGGGGTGGCGGGGGGGCGGCGGCGGCGACGACGACGACGACCGGAGGAGAACCGTAAGTTTCGCTTTTACCCACCACGTCTCTCTCCGACGCAGAGGGGAGGGGGGGAGGAGGGGGGCAGTGTTTCGTACCCGTGCAGGGAAGTTACATAGTGCAGTTTCAGCCGACGCGACCCCGCTCAGGCTACGGCGGCAGCACCATTCATCCTATTAACCATTTTTCTATCACTGCAATGAGTCTGGAAACATTATTTTAAGGCCGAAAAACTCTGCAATGTTACTTTAACATGATTCATTGAAATATAAAAATATATATCTATACAGTTGCGATTGACATGATTCATTGAAATATATATATATCTATACAGATGTGGCTGAAAAAAAAAACATAATTACACATGCTTGGGCTAGATTTACTTTCACCAGACTGAACATGCTTACATGATTGCACCCTGACTGATCATTGCACACATACCGGTCATAGACATTCGCACATAATAACTACATATGCTAGACTATTGCACACGCACCGGCCATAGACATACAACTGCACACACAAGAAAGACCCGGGTTGAACATGATTACAGGTGCTCACAAGTTTGTTTGTCTAATTTGTCTTCATGCACCGTCAAGCACACGGTCACTTCACGGGTGTCCATCCATTTGACAAAGAGGAGTTTATCGTCCCAGATCCACCTCAAATCTCCCCTCTCAGCCTTTTTTTGGCAGATCATTGGCCAGAGTTTGTGGAAAACCAACACCGTTCCTCCTGATCGTTCCACAACAGCCAAGTCCTGGAAAAGGGTGGGGCTTGTGTAGAAGTTGTCCGTAGCCCCCACCAAGCAGAGGGAATGGCAAAAGGTCCATCACTGCAGTGTAGCTCAGATCATGGCCTGTGGTGAGCACACCTTTCCCTGTGTACACAAAGAAGTTCCAAGTGTAGGTTGTTAAAACATCGGCCAAAAGTTTGTAGCCCCACTTGGTGGGCTTGTCCTTTATGTATTGCCTCATAGAAATTTGGGCCTTAGACGCCACCATCTGCTCATCAATGGAGATATTTTGGTATGGCTGGAAGTGCGCTTTACAAGCAGTCATTATCTCAGTGTACAGTGGTTTTATTTTGAAAAGCCTGTCATACGCTGTAGTGTTCCTCTTCTTCTCATTCTCCTCTTCTTTAGGGTCACTCAGGTGCAGCGAGAGCGGACCCGTGTCATTCTGTCACTGGGGAAGGTGAAGTTGTATGGCCATTTCTTCCTCCAATAGTCCGACCTGTGATGGACTGTCACGAGGCCAGTGAGGATAACAATTGCCAAGAATGTGTATAAGTCCCGGAATGTCAGTGGTTTCCACTTGAACTTCTTCCCGGCCTGCAATCTCTTGGCAGCGTTGGCGTTTGTGTTGTCGATCACTGTACGGACAACAGAAGATGTGAAAAATAGCTGGAAGAGGGTGCGGGGAGACCAGGATGCAGTGGTGTCAAAGGTGGGCCCAGGAATCCTGGCTGTTAAACTAAAAATACATTAAAAATAATACAAATAATAATAAAAAAAGATGCACAGTGAGAGCTGCCTACAGCAACTCCACTTGGACAAAATTCATTAGGACACTGCCTGATTTGCTTACAAGCGGAAGTCTGCAGCATGTTTACATCCAGGAAAATTCTGATTAATCCTGAAAGTTGATCATTCACCGGATCAACTGACAACAACCTGACATCCCTAGTGAACATCAGTCACCGCGGGGAGATTTACCTTCAAATTAGATACTTCATCCAGTAGCCTGTCCTCTGTTATGTCAATCTCTGTCTGTTCTTTGGGGTGCCTTGTTGTGTGGACTTTTTCCTGTTAGGTATTGAGTACCTTGTTGGCTTTGCGGGTATGAGGTCCAATCCACGGGGCCCAGTGGTGGTATGTAGGTTTAACAGCAAAAGGATTTTGTCGATCACCTGAAAGAAAGAAAGAAAGAAAGAAAGAAAGAAAGTCTATTCAGGGCTTGAAATTAACTGTAATTTAAGGTAAAAGTTTCAAAGAAAATGTATACACATTTCTCTGTACAACAGGATGAAACATTGAAAAAAAAAGGGGAAAAAAGGTCACTTAAGCCGCGTTTCCACTGCAGGAGTTCCTGGTAAAGAGAGAGGGGGTAGGAACTTCTACAGGAACCGTCCTCTCAGTGGCCGTGTTTCCACTGCAGAGTCGGACTACGCGGCGACATCATGAGTTTCGATCGCCGCTTAATCGCTGTGCGACAGTTTCGACCGTGACGTCACCCAGGCAGGTCACAAGCACGTGCACAAAAATCATAACAACAACGGAGAAGGATGGAAGGAGCTGAGGCGGTAGCCGCGTTTCTGGTTTGTGTGTTTGTAATCCTGCTTGAGTTTTTTTTTTTTTTTTAACTTTTCACGGCATTGTTTTGCGGCGTGATGGGTTACATGCTGCTATTCCGACATTGACTTCTAATTGTCGGAATAGCGGCATTAACATTATTTTTCAAGCGTCCCACTATTCCGACTTTTTTTTTTCATTGTCGGAATAGCGGCACTTTACTATTTTTCAAACATTCCGCTTTTCCGACATTGATTGATTACGTTATAGTCAGACGTGTCCTTTTTTTTTCATCTGAGACACTGTTTCTCATACACAAATACATAGGCCTATAAGAGAGAAGAAAAAACAAACCCTCCAAGTTTAAAAACACTCCGGCAGCAGCGCACTGATCTGCAGCTACTGAGACTGTTATTAATCTGTCACCTGAGTTAACGAGGTGCACGTGAGTTTGGAGCTGACGAGAGAATAAAGAGTGAGACAACGCGGCCCTGAGGAGGAACTGTGAAGGACTCAGCTGTAATGGAAAATGACCTAAACCGAGTCCAGTAGAGCTGTAACTGTGTAGTGGAAGGGTGTTCAAAGTAATGGTAACTATCGTCCTGCTTTACATTGTTTTAACATAGGTAAAAGAATAAAAAAAGATTTTCTGGGATAAAGGGGCAGATTACATAAGATTATTCTTCTTTCTGCTCCCTTTTGTTGAGATTTGGGAGGTTTTTGTTTTTATTGTAGCTTATTAAAATGCAAGATCATTTTTCTGACTGATTCATTGCCCGATGCCATGTATCTCGCTTTCTTTCCCCCGCCCTCCGCCCATTGTCTTCGTTGTCTTCGTTGTCTTTGTTGTCACTTTGTAGCCGCTCCACAGAGCGCACATGGCTAATTAATATGCACGTGCTGACCATATGGTTGTGTCTAGACGTTCCGGGGGCGGAATATGCGGTGTGTTCACATGCGCACCATTCTTGGATCCAGTTTGATTTATCAACGAGAAATTGTGGAGAGTTGTGCACACCGACTGAGACTCAGTGTATTTTTTCTGGATAAACTGTCAGCACGTCCACAATTTACACTCTACACACATAATTTTTTCAGAATTTGTAAGACAAACTTGTTATCTCTCATGTCATGTGCTCAAAATATCAGAGACTTACAGAATTGACAGAATCAGCCTCTGAGTGCGGCCACGTCTTTTCAGGAAGTCCTTAGAGCAACGTTGATCTGTGTTTTGTTCTGATAGGAGTTACCGTTTTGTCACGCGAAGCCTAAATGTGAGACCGGTGCAGAGGCAGAAAATGGCTCTTTTTCTCCACGTTTCTGTCTGTCTCAGCCTGCGGGGGCCCCTATCGCCGTGGTAACCTCTTTGATCCTCAGGCCAGAGCTCGTTAACTTCATAAACAATCCATCTGGCGCTCGTTTAAATGTTTATAAACAGAGACACAGCTAAATCAGACTGACACAGGATGCAGCTACTAGGGGTGTCAACAATAATCGATTCGGCGATGCATTGCAATGCGGGACATGCACGATTCAGCATCGATGCGGCAACGTGCCATAATCGATTATGTCACTGTTTATTTTCTGGCCTCAAATAAAGTTGTGAAGTTTCAATTACCTCCGGGGGCGTTTCCGGAGCAACGACATGCGCAGCCTGTAGCAGTGTTGCCGCTGGCTTTCTTTTTCCTTTTTTTTTTTTCACCCGCGGTCGGGTCGAGAATTAATTAATTAACGCTCGTGAGTCCGGCCGTGTCGGGTCCGAGACTCAACAAGCCGGTCGGGTTTTACCGTTACTACAGGCAGCATGCCCGTTATCACCAATAAACACAGTAGTAGAGGAGGGGGAGTGACTGAGCTCAGGCTGGGTGGTCTCTGATGCAGAGAGAGAGAGACCTGCTGTGCCGTGTAAAAACAACCACAACAGAAAGTGTCACGACTTCCTGTATCGGGCCCTTCAAAATAAAAGCCCCGTAGTCTTTTTTGAGTTAATATTGACAAGACACGGCTCCAAAGGTTTGTTTGTTTTTTCCTGCGACCAATCGACCAATGAAATTTTGGTCGGCTAATTTTTGGGGGCAGCCCTAGAAGTGATAATATGTTTTCTTTTTCAGGTTTGAAAATCCCATATCCAATACCTGTACCATTCAATTTCATTTTATTTTATGACATTTATGTCAAAGATACAGGAGAGTGATAATACATAGCAGCCGATAAAATCTGTTGTTCAATATTTCATGAGTGATGAAAAATTTGCCATGTTGTGTGCAGTAGAATTTTGATGCATTGCAATGCATCGCAATGCATCGGAGAATCGAATCGAATCGAATCGTTACCTGCTGAATCGTAATCGAATCGAATCGTGAGGGCAGTGCCAATGCACACCCCTAGCAGCTACTAACTAACTATGTGTCAAGTCAGTCACACACACACACACAGACTCTAGAGCCAGCTTCATGTGATTACACACACACACACACACACACACACACACACACACACACACACACACACACACACACACACACACACACACACACACACACACAGTTAACCTAATGTGGTTACAGCTCCTCCATATCAGTGCTTATAGAAAGATGATCATGTGTCTGTCTGATCAGCTCTGTCTTGACCTTAAGATCGTGGATTTGATTCCCATGTTGACAGAGATGGCACAACCCGCAGTAGCTCCCGTGGCCCATTCAAAATTTCCCGAGAGGAAATTTTCTAGTTCTCTCTCTTGCTCTGTCCTTCTCTTGCCTTGTCTGTCTATATGTGTGTGTGTGTGTGTGTGTGTGTGTGTGATGAGAAATGAGAGTTAAAGAGAGAAGAGAATAATGAATGACTGTTTATATCGGACAGGTAAGTGTGTGTGCGTGTGTGTGTGTGTGAGACTTACCAAGCAGCGACAGGATTTTGTCCCTCGCCTGGAGCTGGCACTCTGCCACCAGTTTCTGGCTCTTCCTCTCCTTGACCAGGGACTGGTGGCCAATGAGGGTGCGGCCCAAGTCCCTGTGGAGTTTTTTTTACCTCTTTAAAGAGGAGGACACTCTGGCCCGTTTTAGAAGGGCGTGCAGGGGCGGAACATGGCGCTGCTCTGCGGGCGACATGGAGGAGGGCTCCTGCTGCCGTTTGTTTTATTCACTCTCCCGGTCTGTCTCTTTGTCCTTGTTCATCGTCTGTCCCCTGTCTACCTTCAATGGACTGCAGGTGCAATATTCCTACTGAAAGTATGCTGTGTTGTGGACTGTATGCGGCATGTATGGGACATGATTGGAAGGAAGTCGGGGCTACTAACGTTAGCCCCGAATTGTTTGCTAGCGTTGCTAATGCTAGCCGCGCACGATTCTCCGGCTTTGTCAGCGCCGGTCTTCACGCGGCACGCGGGGGGAGTGAGACGGAGGTCTACGGGACTACTGACACTAGCCCTGATATGGCTTCTTCTATCAAGCCGGGTCGCTCGGTGTGTAGCCGATGGACCTGCTAACTCGGACCTGCTTGCGTACAGCCGGACGGAGCTGCTTGGTCTCCGGGACGCCGGACTGTCATCACCCTCACCAGCCCTGCTTCACGGCGCGCCGAGGGAGCTGCTTCGACGCCACCAACCGCACTATCGACGGGACGGGAAGGCCAGGAAGCGCGGCAGGAGAGGCGGCATCAGGCAGCGGGTTCGGAGAGCCACCAAGCTGCCACTACCTCCCATGCTTCTGTGTAACCCCCGTGCCCTAAGAAGCAAGATGGACGACCTGCGCTCACTAGTTGGTGCAAGTTATGAGTACCGTGAGTCCGGCCTGATGGCCTTTACAGAGACCTGGTTTAGTGAAGATATACAAGACAGTTTTATCCAAATTGATGGTTTTACCCACATTCGCATGGACAGAAATGCTAGCTCTGGAAAAACTAGGGGAGGGGGGGTTTGCATTTATGTTAAAGACAGCTGGTGCCGTAACATCGCCGTCAGAAGCAAGATATGTAACCCTGACCTTGAGCTGCTGCTCGTCACCTTGCGGCCACATTATCTCCCTAGAGAGTTTACGAACATTTTTGTCTGTGTCGTTTATGTTCCACCAAGTGGGAACGCCACCAGAGCAGCCAACTACATCTCAGACTGTGTCCACAAACATCTACAGGATAAGCCAGACGCCCCCATGTTTGTTCTTGGTGATCTAAACCACTGTAACTTGAATAAATCCCTGCCAGGCTTCTACCAATATGTCAAGTGTAATACTAGAAATAACAACACACTTGATAAATGTTATGGGAACATCAAGGATGCCTATACAGCAAGAGCAAGACCACCCCTTAGTAATTCTGACCACAATGCTGTCCAGCTGCTCCCAACATACCGGTCACTTTTTAAATCTAGTAAGCCAGAATCCCATACTGTAAAGGTATGGTCTAGCGACAAAACGGAGGAGCTCAAAGGCTGTTTTTTATGTACTGACTGGGACATTTTCTTTGAGGGCAATGACATTAATTCTGCCACTGACTCTATCTCTGCCTATATTTCTTTTTGTATTGACTCAATCATACCCCAAAAGACTGTCAAAAGGTTCCCGAACAACAAGCCTTATGTGACCAGGGGTATTAAGGAATGCATTCTCAGGAAGAAGCAAGCCTTCAAACTAAATGATGAGGCAGGAGTCAGGGCTGCTCAAAAAGACCTCAACCAGCAGCTGCGAATATCTCGGTCGCAGCATAAGGAGCGGGCAGAACAGCAGCTGTCCTCCTCAAACACAAAAAAACTGTGGGACTGTATCCGGGGTATGACCAATATGGACACTAAAAAGAAGGCCCCATATGCTCTTAATGAATCTGTCAGAGCTAATGAGTTAAATGATTTCTACCTGCGCTTTGAGAACTCAGACAGTGTACATGAATGTCGTGCTGTTTTAGAAAATGTCTCCTGTAATCGCGATGTGCACAGGATTGTTATTGACCCTCTTTCTGTTAACAAAGTGTTTAAATCTATGAATGCGAAAAAAGCTGTGGGGCCAGATAATCTGTCAGCACTTTTCCTTAAAACCTTTGCTGATGAACTTTCACCTGTCTGGCACCGGCTCTTCCAGCTTTCCATAGACACTCACATTGTACCAGATCTTTGGAAAAAATCAATTATAATACCAGTTCCCAAAACATCATGTCCCCAGGTTAACAATGATTATCGACCCATCGCTCTCACGTCCAATGTTATGAAATCTCTGGAGAGACTTTTATTAGAGGTACTGCAGGCAGATGTGGCGCAATCCCTTGACCATCTACAGTTCGCCTACTCAAAAAAACGCAGTACGAGCGATGCTATTGCCACTTTAATGCATTTTTCTTTAAAACATTTGGAGAGCCCAGCAGCCTACGCCAGGCTGCTTTTTATTGATTTTAGTTCGGCTTTCAACTCGATCCAAACACACATTCTTCTTAAGAAACTGGTGAAGCTGGATGTGAACCCTTTTTTAATCAAATGGTATCATTCTTTCCTCTCCTCGCGGTCCCAGCAGGTGAAATTTAATTCTGTCCTTTCTAATCTTTCCTTAAGCAGTACAGGGGCCCCCCAGGGGTGCGTCAGTTCACCTTTTCTTTTTACGCTGTATACTAATGATTGTGGTAGTTCTCAGCCTAACCAACTTGTGCTGAAGTACTCAGACGACACTGTAATCCTCAGTCTGCTCACCAACATCTTAGACAACCACAAAGCTGCTGTTGATAAGTTTGTTGTTTGGTGTGATACTCACAAACTGTATATCAATACATGTAAAACTGTTGAAGTGATTCTTGACCCACGATCTGTAGGTGACAGTCGCCCTGTCGCCATACATGGTAACGACATCAGACAAGTCGACTCAGTAAAGTATTTGGGCGTGCATATAGATAGTGATCTCACCTGGCACACACATGTGGCAGGTGTGTGTGCCAGGATCCATCAGCGCCTTCACTTTCTCAGGCGACTCCGCCTGTTCGGCGTTAGTTCTAACATCATGAACATCTTCTATTGCGCTGCCATTGAGTCCATCCTGAGATACGGCATTACGTCCTGGTTCGGTAATCTCACAGTAAAAGCTAAATCTCAAATACTCAATCTGGTCAAGACGGCTAGCAAAATCTTGGGTTCCCCTGTCCCACGCTCACCTCAAGATCTGTTTGAACAGGCCACCATTAGGCTGACAAACTCTATTCTAGCAGATCCTACGCACGCACTTCTCCCTGAATATGAGCTCTTAAATTCAGGTAGAAGATATCGAGTCCCTCTGAGCAGGCACAATCGCCTCAAAAACTCGTTCATCCCTCTGTCCATTAAATTTATGAATGAGCAGTTAGTGTGATGTTATGTATGAATGTTTGCGTGTTGTTTGCAGGCACAATCGCCTCAAAAACTCGTTCATTCATCCCTCTGTCCATTAATTTATGAATGAGCAGCTTGTGTGATGATATGTATGAATGTTTGCGCGTTGTTTGTAGGCATAATCGCCTCAAAATTCGCTCATCCTTCTGTCCATTAACCTTATGAATGAGCAGTTTGTGTGATGATGTGTATGAATGTTTGCGTGTCCACACATCTGCCACTAGTACTTTTCTGAGGCATACTGCACTTTAATCATTTTATTGTATGTTTTTAGTACTTCTCTGCTGCTTTTCCCCTGTACTGTTTTTGTCTTTGTTGTGACCCAGCACTGCTCTCTGTCCGAGAGAAATTTCTCCTTCGGGAGACCAATAAATGATTTTGACTTTGACTTTTGACATCCTGGAGGTGGTTAGCTCTTCCTAAGACATATTGCTTGAGGGTTAGGTAACCATCATCTTCAGGGCGGTAAAACAGGTTCAAGTGAGCCGGGAGTTGGAACAGCAGGGCTGCTCCCTGGTGGACCCGGTTTCACCGAAAATGGAATTAGGGGACATCACCATGGACACCCAGGGCCTGTAAACAGTGGAAGGCCGTGTGTCATTGGTGAGTGTCTATCCCCACTACCACAAGAGTTATGAACGTGTTTAAGTTCACACATACAAGGAAAGCATTTAGACCCCAGAAAACAATTATATAATATATATATATATATATATATATATAATATATATATATTAGGGCTGTCAAACGATTAATTTTTCTAATCGCGATTAATCGCATTTTTTCCATAGTTAACTCGCGATTAATCTCTATTAAAAATATTATATATGGCGCTTTGGACTTTCAACACTCCAAAGTGTTATAATCTCTAGACAAACAACTTTTAGACCAGACCTAGCAGGCCTAGTACCTAATCATAACACATGATGCATGAAACTCACACAGAATTGAAACGAATTGCATCCAGTGGAAATTGCCCTTTACTTTGCTACGCCCCTGCCTGGCCATGTGCATTTGTTGACAACAGAAGCCGTCAAAAAATCAATACATCGCCACGTGCATTTGTTGACAACCGATGCCATCAAAAAAATCAATACATGGCCATGTGCATTTGTTGACAACAAAGCCGTCAAAAAATCAATGGATGGAGCTGTGGATATATGTTAGACTGTGTATATTTGTGTAGCAACCAACTTGAAGGTGCCTTACCGCCACCTACTGGACTGGAGGTCCCACACTCCAGTCCTCCAGTCCAGCAGACAGAGGACAAAATGGGCCGCGATTAACCGCGATTAAAAAATTTAATCGCGTTAATTTTTTTAATTAATCTAATCGCGATTAACGCGTTAACTCTGACAGCCCTAATATATATATATATATATATATATATATCACAACAGGCCGTGGTATATGCTCATTATACCACGGCTAAGGGGAGTTGTTCAGCCCGATGCGAAGCGGAGGGACGACTGCTTTTATAAAACGGTTACCAATAATGACAATATGAAAGAGGAATACACAATCAATTTCATGTAGTTTTATTAAACCAGAAATACATATTATCCAATATATATATATATATATATATATATATTAGGGCTGTCAGAGTTGACGCGTTAATCGCGATTAGATTAATTAAAAAAAATTAACGCGATTAAATTTTTTAATCGCGGTTAATCGCGGCCCATTTTGTCCTCTGTCTGCTGGACTGGAGGACTGGAGTGTGGGACCTCCAGTCCAGTAGGTGGCGGTAAGGCACCTTCAAGTTGGTTGCTACACAAATATACACAGTCTAACATATATCCACAGCTCTATCCATTGATTTTTTGACGGCTTTGTTGTCAACAAATGCACATGGCCATGTATTGATTTTTTTGACATCGTTGTTGTCAACAAATGCACGTGGCGATGTATTGATTTTTTGACGGCTTCTGTTGTCAACAAATGCACATGGCCAGGCAGAGGCGTAGCAAAGTAAAGGGCAATTTCCACTGGATGCAATTCGTTTCAATTCTGTGTGAGTTTCATGCATCATGTGTTATGATTAGGTACTAGGCCTACTAGGTCTGGTCTAAAAGTTGTTTGTCTAGAGATTATAACACTTTGGAGGGTTGAAAGTCCAAAGCGCCATATATAATATTTTTAATAGAGATTAATCGCGAGTTAACTATGGAAAAAATGCGATTAATCGCGATTAAAAAAATTAATCGTTTGACAGCCCTAATATATATATATATATATATATATATATATATATATATATATATATATATATATATATATTTATTAGGCATGAGGCTTCAACATAAGAAATAGTGAAACATTGAAAGGGGTCTGAATATTTTATGTACCAACTGTATATGTATATGTTTTTGTGTTTTTGTTCCACAGCTGAAGCCCTTGGAGACCAACGTGAAGGTGGCAGGAAGGGACACCAATGAAAATGGCGATGTCATACTCATTGACGATGAGGGCACATTGGTGTTCATCCCCGCCCAAATCTGGGCCTTTGGAGAGCATCCTCCAGAGGAGCTGTTCATCAAATATAAGGACAGCATGGTCTGTGAAGCAATTGCCCTCCCATCACAAGAGATGTAGCCAAGTGCACACACACACTGCCTCCACCTCCCTCCCTCCCCCAGCTCACCTCGCTCCTCTCTCTCTAAGTTTAAATAAATACCTGCTTCTGTATCAGCCGTCACACAACACAACGATTGTTTTTTTTTAAACAGTGAGAGAAGTTTAACGATGTCCGCGACATGTGCGCAGCTGGTCCGTGTGTCTGTCTCATGTGCGTTAGTCTGACTCGCTCTCGTGCTAGCCTATTAGCTAAGTGTAGCCAGGGTGCGATTTGTGAAAAAAACAGAGGGGGGGATAGTATGTGGGGGGGTGGGGGGGTGGGGGGGTGACCATATGCCCCCCCCCCCGCACCGTACCGTACCACCGCACCTGACAACGTCTCCCAGGCTGCTGTTCTCAACCAGACTCTGGTCTCCTAGTGGACCAGGTCTGGGGTCTGGCTCCAAGTTTGAGCAAATGCAAATAAATGAGCAAAGACCCGACCAGGTCCGACCAGTGTTGAAGCCTGGACCCTGGACCCGATGCGGTCGGAACGCGGCAATAAATAAATAAATAAAAGAAGCCCGTAGTTGTGTTCATAGAGACGTGACAGGTGTGGCATGACAAGCTGTGATCAGCTGTGGTCATTGAATAGACTACACTATAGGTCATTTCAAGGGGAACTGCCCATTGGTCCGACCACCCATTGGTCCGACCTCCCATTGGTCCGACAAAATGCCCATTGGTCCGACCTCCCATTGGTTCGACCTCCCGTTACTCCGACAAAATACCCACTGGTCCGACCTCCCATTGGTTCGACCTCCCGTTACTCCGACAAAATCAACCACAAGTCTCACCAATAGGAGGTCGAACCAATGGGTGGTCCTGTTAGTTCGACCTGTCATCCCTACTTTCTGACAAGCGCTTTCATTGCGAGCATGCGTCTCTCTCTCTCTCTCTCTCTGAGAGTTTGTTTTAACTCTGCTGTCCCAATGCTTTGGCAACATTGTATATCACAGTCGTGCCAATAAAGCAAATTGAAAGAGAGAGAGAGAGCTCTCGGAAACGCACACACACACACACACACGGACGGAGCGGAGCCAGTTTCCTCTCGTTGCCGTTAACCGAGGGTCCATGGCACTGGTCCGACCTCCCATTAGTCCGACCTCCCATTAGTTCGACCTCCCATTGGTTCGAACTCCCATTGGTCCGACAATCGGAGTAATGAGAGTTCGAACTAATGGGAGGTCCTCATTAGTTCGAACTGGACTAGTTATTAGTCAAACTCTCCATTCTTACCGTTCACTATGCATTTATATAATTATTCATATAGGCTCCACCTGTCAATAAGACACACGTGGAAGAAGAGGTGCAGTTTATTGTGTTTAACCAACGAGGAGCTGTCATTACGCACGACTTTTACGCACTGCTGCGCGCTCATTAGTGTCCGTAATTAAACCTTGACACTCATATCAAATCAAAATTACATTACAGACAGGTGGATTGGGTTCTCTGTCTCTCTCTCCCACTCCGAACAGACAGACGGACGCAATCAGAAAGGAAACAGAGGCTGCGCATTGATCCTTTTTTCCTTTCTGGGATCAAACGGATCATGTGCATAATTAACTGCAAAACAAGCACTTCATATTAATAACATATAAGGCTCATTATGCTTCCAGCCTGTCTAGCCTCTACCTGGTGTTTTTACTAAACTTAACCAACTCCTTTCTTCATGCCTGAACCTAACCAAAGCGAAATTTACTTTTTTTTCTCTCTCTCTCTCAGTCTGCTGTCAGCAGCAGAGGCGGCTGCAGCAGGCTCGCGCCCGTGAAGTGAGCTCAAGCCGGCCAGGTTCAGCCGTGCTCGAGCGGAGGGGGGGAGAGAAAAAAAAGTGTATTTCTTTTACTCTGTACTCTGAGAGGGGGGGGCTTTGATTATCAGTTTACACATCTTGATCAGCATTTATGATGGTTGTGCGTGATCTGACATGATCTGGCTCTCTGACTGAATATGGTGATATTCTGGGCCGCGCGTGTATGTGTGTGATGTGCGTAGAGAGAGAGAGAGAGAAAGCTGCATGCTCCTATCAATGGAAGAGCTTGTCACAAAGTAGCGATGACAGTTCGAACTAACGGGACCACCCATTGGTTCGACCTCCTATTGGTCCGACTTGTGGTTGATTTTGTCGGAATAACGGGAGGTCGAACCAATGGGAGGTCGGACCAGTGGGTTCCAGGGTGCCATTCCGAAGGGCCGCCACTCCGAACGTTTACTTTAATTTGTCGGAATGCCGACCCTTAATTATTTATGGGAAAAGGGTGCCATTACGAACCTGAAAGAAAGGGTGCCATTCCGAACCTGAAAAAATCTTGAATGGTTTACGGCACGGAGTAAATGAGTTAAATTGTGGTGGTAGCGTAGTGGTCAGAGCCTCTGCTTTTGACGCGGTGGATCAGGGTTCGACTCCCGGGGGAGATACATATTAACTGCGATTTTATTGGCCTCTACCTAACCTTTTTACTAAACTTAACCAACTCCTTTCTACATTGCCTAAACCTAACCAAAGCACAGAGCAAGGACATTTATTTTCAGCAGGAGTGCCGCGGCTGCATCAGACCATGGATGTAATGCATCAGACTCGCACCTGGGTGAAACTTTGGAGGCGGAGGGGGAGGGGGAGGGGTATAGTAGGAGGGGCCGGTCGGGCGCTGTCCCCGCGGCGCGTCGTGTCAAGCCGGGCAGGAAGTCAAACCACGAGAGAATCCGGTCAATTTTCAAAATAAAACACATTCGGAACGGCGGCCCCTCGGGAAGTTCGAAATGACGGGCCTTCGGGAATTTTCGGACTGGCAGACCGTCGGAATGGCGGTCCTTCGGAATGGCGGTCGCCCCCCGGACCAGTGGGTATTTTGTCTGGAGGTTGAACCAATGGGAGGTCGGACCAATGGGCAGTTCCCGTTAACCGATTGTGCCAGATGCGCCAGAGCGCGCACCTCTGTGCCAGGCTCGCGCTCTGTGGGGAGATTTGTGTTATTCATCTTAACAGAGATGCTGAACAGAGGGATTAATGCACACATTCACACAGGCTACACACACACGAGCTACCCACAGACACACAGCTGAGGGGCCGGAGAAATGCGCATCTGGTGGCGTGCTCAACCTGGTCAGTGCGTGCTCGTGCACCGGAGCGCCCATGCTACAGACAGCATAATTATGTGGGCGCCACTGTCTAGTCAAAACTGCGATTGTTTGTAATGTTTTTAATGTAACTGATTGTGCTCCTGATTGTTTTTAATCTCTGTAAAGCACTTTGAAAGTGCTCTACAAATAAATGTATTATTATTATTATTATTAGCCTATTATTAGAGGGTCCGTCTCCTGTTCTGGCATTTTTCATGTTTTAAGACTAATAAACACAAAGTCTCGGCATCCGAAGGAAGCGATGCGTAAACCGTGGCGGTTTTCAATCACACACTCCAACCCCGCTGCATGGTTGCAACTTTGGAAAACATTATCCAGGGGAAAAAGGTTTAAAACATGGACCAAAACAGCTCCATGATACGCACACAAATTCAAAAGAAACGAAAATTAACTTTAAAAAATGAATTAAACAGCATAAAGTGGTCAAAATTGTGTTTTTACGCATCCCTGTGCGTCTAGCAGGCGTGTGCCACGTGTGTGCCGGACGCACCCTATTTATGTATTTAAAACACACCATACTTGCAAACTGAACCACTATAGGGCAGTCTGGGGGCTATGTATTATTATTATTATTATTGTTATTATATTGTTGCTGTACGGAGTCAAATACGACGAAGAGCCAGTCGCTCAAAACGTTGTCTTTTGAATAAAAAATATTATTAGAGAGAGAAAGAGAGAGAGAGAGAGAGTCCCCGGTTTGTTCATCGACCGGCAAATGCGGGGAACATAGGACAGGTCAGTGTCCGGGTCTTCTTGGGGGAAAGCGGGGAACATATAGGACCTTTTTATTTTTAAAGGGGCAGGTTATGTCAGATGAATTACTCCTCTAACACAAACTACAGTTTAACTTGTCAATGTTTCCAGCAGGCATGTGCAGAGGGCCCCCTTGATGATGCCCAAAGTGCCCTTTTGTCAGCGTTTTTTTTTTTTTTTGCATGTGTGTGTGAAGAATAACATTTAACAAATAATAATAATAATAATAATAATTTATGTAGCCTCAATTAAATGACCTGGCTCCCCTTGGTAACATCATCCACCATCATCCATATATACACTATATTACCAAAAGTATTCACTCACCTGCCTTTACTCATTCTATGAACTGAAGTGCCATCCCATTCCTAACTCACAGAATTCAATATGATGTCGGTCCACCTTTTGCAGCTATTACAGCTTCAACTCTTCCAAAATGTTTTGGTATCCTGAAGCATTCAAAGTTCCTTTCACTGGAACTAAGGGGCCAAGCCCAGCTCCTGAAAAACAACCCCATACCATAATTCCTCCTCCACCAAATTTCACAGTCGGCACAATGCAATCTGAAATGTACCGTTCTCCTGGCAACCTCCAAACCCAGACTCGTCCATCAGATTGCCAGATGGAAAAGCGTGATTCATCACTCCAGAGAACGCGTCTCCACTGCTCTAGAGGCCAGTGGCGGCACCATTGCATCCGACGCCTTGCATTGCACTTGGTGATGTGTGGCTTGGCTGCAGCTGCTCGGCCATGGAAACCCATTCCATGAAGCTCTCTGCGTACTGTACTTGGGCTAATCTGAAGGTCACATGAAGTTTGTAGCTCTGTAGCAATTGACTGTGCAGAAAGTTGGCGACCTCTTTGCACTATGCGCTTCAGCATCCGCTGACCCCTCTCCGTCACTTTACGTGGCCTACCACTTCGTGGCTGAGTTGCTGTTGTTCCCAAACGCTTCCATTTTGTTATAATAGAGCTGACAGTTGACTGTGGAATATTTAGGAGCGAGGAAATTTCACGACTGGATTTGTTGCACAAGTGGCATCCTATGACAGTTCCACGCTGGAATTCACTGAGCTCCTGAGAGCGGCCCATTCTTTCACAAATGTCTTGTTTCACAGTCTGCATGCCTGAGTGCTTGAATTTATACACCTGGGGCCAGGCCAAGTGATTAGGACACCTGATTCTGATCATTTGAATGGGTGAGCGAATACTTTTGGTAATATAGTGTATATACACACTGCGTGTATATATACATGTGTGTATACAGTATATACATGTATGTGTATATATAGTAGCCTATGCCCTTTTTTTGAGCACCTGCCTCTCCTGGTTTCCAGTAGGATGTAGTCTGGGGAGCTCTCCCCGGTGCTGAAGCCCGGGTCGGCTTTCTTTTCTTTTTGCAATCAGCTGTCCTGTTTATATACATTTTTGTCGTCCGGTTTATGACACGTGCCTTCCCCTGCAGATTGGCATCAAAAATTCAGTTCAAATTTTAGTAGGAAATGCGGTAGGCTGGTCATCACATGATAACAGCGCATACAATTTAAAATAAACATTTGACCGTTCTCACGTCCCGTAGTTTTTCACGCACGCCTAGGCCTAGCTATATCAGAGTGCAAACGGTTCGGTCATGGCATCAATAGTTCCAGGTAATCGAGGAGGGAGAATTCTCATCTACCGTGGGTACCGTTACAGCAAAAACAAAGAGAAGGGTGGAAAAATTTACTGGCGCTGTTGTCGTAAGACATGCAATGCATATTTGCAAACTGCCTCGTTTGACCTTGACGAGGACAACCCAAATATACATGTCTTAAATGCGCCACAGCACAACCATGCAGACGACACAGATGTCATCACATCCAGTTCCCTGACTCAGAGGATGGTCGAGAAGATCCGGGCTGACCCCTCAAGGCCCGTAAAACGGGTCTATGATGAGGTAGTGAGAGATGCAGAGGAGGAAGACCACGTCCCTGAATTTAATCGTGTGCGGTCAAAGCTCAACAGGACACGTGCCGCCGTGATACCTCCAATCCCCCATAATGTGGAGGAGGTCGCGATATTGGATGAGTGGGCTGAAACCTGGCGTGGGAGGACGTTCCTGTCACACCAGGATAACGACTGGGGGATCCTCATCTTTGCCACTAACCGAAACTACACCACACTCCGCTGGTGCTTATATTTTCTCTTGATTTTATGTCAATTTTCTGCCATATGTTCGTGTTATTCAGAAATTTTGAGGCACAAATAATAATACACGCCCTCGACTAAATAAATCAAATCATGTGTAATGCAATAATCACTGGATAGACAGGAGTTATACAAAAACAATCATATATTTAATTATTTATGTAGCCTAATTTAAAGCTGCAATAAGATTGACTCCACGTGGTTCTCATTCCAAAGTAGTCAGATACTGACGCTTTGGGCTGGTGGTCGGGACACTAACCCAAGTGTCAGTATTTTACAACCTGGGAATGAATTTTATTGTTATTTTGTTATTATTTGAAAGGTGCTATACAAATTAAGTTGTTATTATTATTATTATTACATTGTAGTAATGTGACAAAAATTGAATGTTATTTCATAAGAAATTTGTGAATATTAATAATCTTGACTGAATTGACAGGTGCCAAGAGGTCTTCATGGATGGCACTTTTAAAAGCTGCCCCAGTCCATACAGGCAGTTTGTGACCATCCATGGCAGGTCAGTAAAACCAAACATTTGAACACATAATAAAACATGTATTGAGACTTTCATAGTTTACAAAATAATGTTCCTACTGATGGCCAAAGGAATACAATAAAATGTATGGTAATCATTTACAATTTCAGTCGGTTGTGAGTTAGTTTGATTTTGTGCTATGTAACTAATTATCTCCCCACATTAGGCACTTTATATATATATATATATATATATATATATATATATATATATATACTATAACTGCACTTTACAGTTTGGACTTGTTTGCTCCTATGATTTTACAGGTACATGGGTAGAGTGGTACCACTGGTCATGTGCCTGATGACCGGTAAAACGGTGGGCCAGTACCGGCAGGTCTTGGCCCACGTGAAAGAGAAGGTGCGCCACATAACTGGGCATCGTTGGAGGCCGCGACGCATGGTGACCGACTTCGAGAGTTCCCTTCTGTTAGCAATTCAGACAGAACTCCCTCGAAGTCGGTCATCAACGTGCTACTTCCACTTCACGCAGGTGGGTGCAACACTTTGATTGTGATGAGTTGTGCCTCTCCTCCATCCCCCTCTCCCACATCAATTTGATCATCTTTTTGATGTGATATGCAATCGATATTTGATGCAATAGATTATTATCTTTATTTTTATAATGATTACTTCCAGAGTCTGTGGAGGAAAGTCCAAGAGCTGGGCATGGCGAGGACAGTACCGGCACCATAACAGACTTCGGCGTTGCATTTTGAAGTTCATGGCACTTGGGTATGTGGTGAATTTTTAAGTGGCACTTAATTTCATGGCTCATTCTTCCAATTGTATATCTGTAGCATGACATCATAGGTGTTCTTTATGCCGTTCTCTGTCCTCATTGGATAAAGGTTGTAGGATACAAGGAAAGTTTTCTCCTGGGCTCAGAGCAGAGCAGAGTGACTGACAGACCTGTGTTTCAGACCAAACACTCTATAGAAGTGATTGCTGTCGAAAGATATAACTATTTAAGACTTATATTAACACAAACATTCCGCTTACTTCTGCTTTAAATGGAATGAGATGTGACACTTGTGATTCGGTCCGCTTCGCACCCCCAATATAAATACTGTAGAGCACAACATGTTGTATATCTTCACAGGCTGCTTACATGTTACCTCTATATCCTGTACCTGAGTTAAGAGATGTTCAATTTCATAATTCTAAAACATATTACAGGTACCTGCCATTGGCACTGGTGTGCCAGAATTTCAGACTTCTGGCTACTAAGAGATCAACAGCAAGAATCATTCGGCGCCACCACAACCTGGCAGCCTTCATCGCATACCTCGCCCATAATTATGTGGATGATGGCTGCCAGTTTCCACCAGCTTTGTGGAACGTTTACGACAGGACCACAGACAACAGGACCAACAATTCTGTTGAAGGTATAAATGAATATTAAACATTTTTCATAGGTAGGCAGGCTTTAGGCCTTCGACAGTCAATCAAAATTAAAAACACTACTGAGCAGCCACTAAACACATAGAAAAATAGAAAACACAATGCTCAGCACATGAAGCTTTAGAAATAAATGTTTGTCGTTCACTGTAGCTAAATGCATGTTGCAAAACAAAAAACCTGTGCATTTGCACTGTAGCACTTCTCTCCTTCCCTTTCTTTCACCTCCCTCCCTCCCTCCCTCCCAACATCCATTTCATCCCCTTTTCCTTCCTTCTTTTTTTTCCTTCCCAGTTCGTTCATCCCTCCCTCCCTCATCCTCTCTTCCTTCACCCTGTCATCTCTCATCTTCTCCTCTTGCAAAACAAAAAACCTGTGCATTTAGCACTTGTACATAGTACAGTAAAAAAAAAAAAAAAAGGGACAAAAACCAGAAATCTTGTGCATTTTACACGTAGCACTTGTACAGTACAAAAACAAACAGAAATCTTGTGCATTTAGCACTTGTATACAGTAAGCCTACGTAAAAAATAAAGTACAAAAATATAGAAATGAATCATTTCTCTGTACTGGATCAGGCCACAGGACTTCATCTTGAACTAGCTTACAGTACATGTTCCCTCACATCATTGGACAAAAGTGTGATCAATTTGCAGTTGTTGTGTTCAACCGGTGAAACTTGTGCTTTACTTGTGTTTGACTTTTGCCACCTGTGCTCAGCATTATGCAACACAGGTGCATCACAATGAAAATGTGTTGTAATTTGTGTCTAAACAGGTGAAAAGTGCTGATAGTTTTGCCAAAAGAGTGACTGGTTCAATCAGTGGGTTCATGCAACTGAGAATTTGGTTCAGACAACAGGGTTTAGTGTTTTAGTAATTGAGAAATGTAATCATCTCTGTTTTGATTTCTTTTTGGAATTCCAGAGATGATTTCCTTTCGTTGAGAGGATGACTAACTGAAAGTGTTATTACTGTAATCATCAATGTTTTTATTGCTGTTTTAGCTTTTCACCGCAGGTGGAACAGCAAAATTCAGAGGCATCATCCCAGCCTTTGGATTTTTTTGAGGCACCTGAAAGATGAGCAGCGTCTTGTGGAGGTCACCACCAGAGCTGCCCGACAAGGACAAGCCCGTCCCACACAAAGAAGAAAGTGGCGGCGCTTGGAGGAGACCATTGCTCGTCTCAAAAGGGACTACAGTCAAGGGGTCAGAAACCTAAGGCAGTACTGGGATGCAGTTCTGCACTACCTCCACAATTTTCTTTGAGTGGGGCGGGAGGTAGGAGAGAGAGGATAAGGGTGGACAGAGGAGGAGGGAGGCAAGAGGGGAGGGAGAGAGGGGATGTGTGGATGAGAGAGAGAGGTGCAAGAAGGAGAGGAGGGAGGAAAGAGAGGAGGAGGATGGAGGAGAGAGGAAGACAGGCAGGAGAGAGAGGAGGAGGGAGAAGGAGTGTTGTTCAGTTGTATTTGTTTGTTATTTATGTTTTGTTCTATTAAAGTTCATTTTCAATTGTTGCAATATTTTGTCACGTGATCATTAGAAATCCTGTCTCCAACCGCATCTTGGTCACCAAACATTGTTTGATTCTCATTACAGATTTCAGCTAAATCTAATGTGGGCCAAAAAAAAATCCCCGTTTCCAGCGTGCGCAAAACGAATTATTCCATTCAACCTGGCAAAGTAAAAAATGTTTTTTTAAAAACGGTCAATATTTCGTTTTTCTATAACCAAAAAATGAAACATTGGTGTTTGTTTTCCTGTTTTCAGCTAAAAACAGAACAAATAATAAACAGGGAAACCAAATAATAAATAATAAATCAACTTTTCTAGCGAGAGAGAGACAGATAGCGCACATGTACAACACGTGTGTGTGTGTGTGTGTGTGTGTGTGTGTGTGTGTGAGAGAGAGAGAGAGAACCCGATCCACCTGTCTGTCAATGAGACACACATGTAAGAGTACGTGCGGTTTATTGTGTTTGTGAAGTTTTTTTCAATGTTTAATTATGGACACTATAGTGAGCGCGCAGCAGTGCGTAAAAGCCGTGCGTAATGACAGCTCCTCCCCGGTGAAACACAATAAACTGCACCTCTTCTCTCACGTGTGTCTCATTGACAGGTGGAGCCTATATGAATAATTACATAAATTAATATACGCTGTAACGTCGGGCTTTTCCTTGCTCAGCAGCCTCGGTGAGCGGAGAGAGATAAACACAATGTAAACAGCTGAGAATTTGGACACCCATTTCTCGCAACTTCATGATATGTCTCTCCATTCATGAACATATCATTAATAATAGAGATGTATGGCTCGAGTGAGGTAATTATAACGTATTATATACAGAAAAAATAAATATTGACCTTTTTTTTTTTTCCTTTGCAAGATTGAATGGAATAATCGAATGGACGATTGCGAGGTGTGGAGAGATCTGGCACCTTTGATTTTAAATCAGCAGTTGCACATTTCTGCAAAATGCTAAAAAGTAAATTGCCATAAGGCAGAAATAGGTTAAGAGATTTTTCTGGTTTGTTTCCAAAGAGTTTTTACTCCGTTTTATTTCAAACACAGACTGTACAGTGAAAGGACATTTTTTAATTTCAAGTTGGCAGCTCTCAAATATCCGACCTGTCTGTTTAAATGATGCTGTGTGGAAAACCAGCTGTGGTCTGTGATTGAGGGTGAGTTTGGAGCTGACAAGAGGATCGCCCTGACGACCGTTTCGTTATATTTTTCTCATCGAAAAACTATATAGCATTTAGATGATGTAAAAGAAAAAAAAGTGAAATAATAAAAATCCACTTTGTCACCTCCATTTTTGCGAGCTCACGTCAACTTCTGCAAACCTCTGCAGCTGGCAGTGTTTACATCAGTACGTGTGCAGCTATGACGTAAACGAGAAAAACAATCATGGTTGCAGTGTCCACACACACCCGGTGAAACCAACCCCGGCCGAAAACCCCACCCTGGACTCCGGTTTCAAAAAACCACGGTTTCAGGGTTCCAAAAGCGCGGTTGCGTGTGGACAGGACATACAACCGGGAACATATGTTCACGGTTTCAAAAATACCCGGGCTTGTGTGGACAAGGCCTGGGTGTGTGTATGAAAATCGCTACAGTGAAGTGGTGCTCTGGTTTTTGCTCTACAATCTCATAGTTTCAAAGAAAACGGATTGATTGATTTTTACTTAACGAAATGAAACGAAAACAATATATATTATATTACTATATTGTTGCAACTTTAGAAAATATAATCCGGGGGAAAAAGGGTTTACAAACATGGACCAAAACGGCTCAGTAATACGCACAAAAATCCAAAAGAAACGAAAATGAACAAAAAAAACCAACTAAACATCATTAAGTGGTCTCAATCTGTGTTTTACGCATGCCTCTGTGCGTCTGGCACATGTGTCTTGGAGTTCTGAATGGAGGCTCTATGTTCAGCTCCCCTTACATGTGAAATTTATTAGGCTACATGAAACAAGACGAAATTTCTTCACTTAGACTATGAACTGAAAAGTGTGAGGAGAGCTGCTGTAGGAACCGGTTTTTCTGTTCAAAGCAAACAGCTGTGTGAAGTAGCCTACTGTGGGGGGCAGGACTTCTGTCTGACAATGTACTTGAGTGAAGTATCCACAAACACACCCATTGGTCAGAGATAAAGAGGATGCTAATGTGTCGCTAATGTGTTACATTGTGTCCAGCTGTCGTCACAGCAATTATTACAAGCACACCTATTGGTCATTGCTAATTTTTTTTTTTTTTACCAGTCTACCACAGTGTGCATGGAGTGTGTTTGTATGTACTGCTGCTGTAACTTGCGAATTTACCTGTCGTGGGATGAATAAAGGCATAGGCCTACTTTACTTTACTTTACTTTATATGTCTATTAAGCTCATTACTTTCAATAGAGCCGAGAAGGTGGAACATAGTCAAATATTTTTCATATTTGGTTTGGTTGGAGGTTGCATTAAAAAAAAAATATATAAAAAATAAAGTTATTACTTTACATCACGTTCATAAGATGTGTAGTGCGTATCTGAGCCGTTTTGGTCCATGTTTGTAAGCCTTTTTTCCCCTGGATTATATTTTCTAAAGTTACAACAATATATTAATATAATATTGTTTTCGTTTCATTTCGTTAAGTAAAAATCGATCAATCCATTTTCTTTGAAACTATGAGATTGCAGAGCACCTAAAAACCAGAGCACCAGTTCATAGCGATTTTCACAACACTGTCACTCTGGATCAGCGGTACCACGAAGCTGGTTATCAACTCGGTAACTCAACCCTGGTTTGTCTTATTGTGAATCTGCGAACGCGCACGTATAAAGGGAGGATTCAAGGCAGCAGACAAATCACAAACAGAGCACCGACGCGTCAGAGAGAAGCGAGTTGACCGCAGCGCAGCGCACACCTAATTTCTCCTGTGAGGAAGAAGAGAAAAAAAGAAGCCCGTGGTCCGACCTGACCCAGTTATTGAATGTTTACGTTTATTTAGAAGAAGTTTAATTGGTGCTGATTAAACTTGAATCAGAATGAATGCTGCTCTGGATCGATCAGAACTATTTTTAAACAGTGGCAAAACAACTGATTTTTATATTAGACTAGGCTTTATATTTATTATATTAGACTATATATTTTCCATCTTTGCTGAGCATAAGGTTTGTTCTAAATTAAATAAAAGCCTGTCCCATACAGACGCTTGTCTCTCTAAACAGGTCCGCTCGGCACACACACACACAGTCAAAACATGGATGAATGAAACCTATCAACTTTGTATCGGCCGCGTCTTGTAGCCTATTTATATCGAGGAAAGGTTATTTCAGGATATCCTATGTTTTATCGCCTAGCCCGAAAGTGACACAGGCTCTTGCCCGTTCATTCACGAGAAATCATCCAGCTACACTCTCAATCAAACAAGGTGGGGAGTGATAAATCTGTGGCACTACTGTACAGTAGTTGGCTCATTTTAAAAACACAGACAGGTGTGTTTGGAGCTGACGAGACTGAGGATCGATAAAAGAGAGTGAGACGTATACTCTAGCTGCCGTCGTCACATTTTTCTCATTGAAAAACTATACTGCATTATTATTATATTGCATTCCCCGTATGTGTTCACTGCTCCGTGCTGCTGTCTTATGGAGGCGTCCTGCTGCTCACAGATGCCACCTGGCGGTTGTTGGGGCACAATGCAGCTTCTGGTGAAAACACAATTACTCCTCCACAAAAAATCAGCGTGACTCTCCCGTGAAATCGTCCAAATGAAACTAGTACCCACTGTACAGCTGCGTCACCTTTACTTTTAAAGTCCAGTGGAGCTAGATCAGAACAGAGCGTTTGTACGGAGGGAGAGATCAGCTGATCCGCTGCTGTTGACTTTCTCTCTGAGCGTCTCCGCCTGCAGATGTTCAGCTGAGGGAATACGCTGCTCAGCTGTTGATCCGACTCGCAGACTACCTATAGGCCTATATTTCACTTTTATCACCGCTGAAAGAAGTTGTGCGCTCGCAGCAGGACAGATAATCAGATGGATAATCGGTAAAGTTAATAATTTCACTTAATGTGGCCATGAATCAATTATTTTTGATGTTTCGCCTGTTATATGTCAGTGTTCCCTAAACGCACATCTTGAATAGGTCTCCGCTGTTTTCACATTTAAAAAGGTCTTTTTGTCTTTGTACAGAGACAATATGAGATTTGCTTGTAGCTACAGCACCTAAAAAACCCACTGTAACCTATTTTCATACGCACACCAGCCTCGCTTTCACACTCGCATTCCATAATTGCGACCAGTGATATATAAGAAAACAATAAAATACGCAAAGCCTGCAAGAGACAGAAAAGACGATATAAGCATAGCAATTGAAGGTGTACAGAAATGGCCGTTTGTCCTGTTTGTCGCACCGAGTTGTCACGAGCTGCAACACGAGTTTACCCGAGTCAGGAAAACGAATTTGATTGGTCGTTATCGAGCGGGCGGGATATTCAAAGCTTGGGGCGAGACCGAGCTCCGTGTGTGTGTGCGTGTCTCAGACGTTTGAATGACGGATTACGGATCCAATATCAGTGGCTGATGAATGGTGTACAGGCTGACGTATAATCCGTGTGCCTGCATTATCCAATGCGGAAAAAAAATACACACTTTCATCCCGGATTTACTCAAAAATAGAATTTTGCACAAAGTTTGGCCTACATCGTCTGAAAGATGAGTTATCACATTCATTTTATGATCCAGAGTGGGCTCAAATTCAGTTTTCTTTTCTGTACACCTTTAAGAAACAACCCCAACTCACTTCACTGCCGTAGGAGCGCAGTGGCCCCTTAGGAATGCAAATTTAGAAAATGTCAGGGCGCACATTGTGCGTATATCAACTTGCAAATTAAATATTCACATTTCCTCTTATTTTCACTTGGAATTATTTTATAGGCCTAGTTAATAATTTTAAAAAGTTTAACTTGCCTCTGTATATATTAAACTTGAAGGTTGTTGTATAATTTCCTTAAAACCACGGCATCATAGCCTAAATCACTGACAAATCAGATGTTAACATATAAAACTCAGTAACAGTCTCACGCTCTCTCTCCCTCTGAGCAAAACTTCACTTCCCAGCCTGACACTCTTTTCTGTAATTTTACACGTTTATTTTTACCAGTTTCCATTGTATCACGAATTATAAGCAAATGTTTATTGCAGCAAAAGGAAATGCACAATAGTAAAACGGTTACACCCCGCCTTTCCGAAGCCCTGCCTTAACGAAAATAGACTTCCATTCATCGTAATAGCGGGGTTTTCTATTTTTTCTAAAGACCCCGCTATTCCAAAAAGGCTATTGGGGGAAACCTCCCCACTCCGAACGGACAGACGGACGTAATCAGAAAGGAAACGGAGGCTGTGCAGTGCGCAATGCGCATTGATCCTTTTTTCCTTTTTGGGGTCAAACGGATCATGTGCATAATTAACTGCAAAACAAGCAAATACTTCATATTAATGACATATAATGTTCATTATGCTTCTAGCCTGTCTAGCCTCTACCTGGTCTTTTTACTAAACTTAACCAACTCCGCTGCAGCAGCCTCGCGCCCCTGTGAGCTCAAGCCGGGGGGGTGGGGGTGGCGGGGGTGTATTTCTATTACTGTGTGGAGATCTCCAACAACGGAGTCGGGGAGAAAGAAAGTGGGACAGATCTGCCCAGTCCCTGAGCAGCGCACGTTTGCTGCAAAGTCACGTACCGTGTTGACATTGGAAGACGAGCGTTGCACATGTTGGTCAGGAACCAGCGACTGACGGTGGCTGGCGTTTGAGTCGTCACCTGTTGGTGGTGTGGCCACAGGAGAAGTGGAAACCTGCAGTTTGGTAAAGGGATAGATGATACACACTCCTACCACAAACGGCATGGAGACACAAATTATTTCAGCCCCATTAATCCCTTTTGCATAGTAGGATGTTGATGTTTTGTGAATACGTTTTTTGTAAGATGAATCCATACTTTAAGGACCAAACATCAGGAGAAGAAAAAAGATTATTTACCAACATCTGTTGCATTCATTTCTACATTGTAAATAAGAAGATATTATCATACTTGTTTGTTGTTGTTGTTGGTTTCCCCCAATAGCCTTTTTGGAATAGCGGGGTCTTTAGAAAAAATAGAAAACCCCGCTATTACGATGAATGGAAGTCTATTGTCGGAAAGGCGGGGTGTAACCATTCAGAAGCGACTTATACAGTAGATCAAAAAGTAGCCTACGCTATGACCACAAGAGTGAAGGGAGGCTTTTATTTCTAAATCCCTCCTCATTCCGTAGCTCATCTTCATCTTCCTCACGTGCTGTTCTCCTCGCTGCGCTGTGACCTGGGCCTCTGTCTCCGTTGCGCCGTAGCGCTTCACTCCCAGTCAATTCAGAGTATTTTAACAGCGTGTTCTGCGGTCAGTCTTCGGTCTCTGCTCCGGGCTCCGGACACGGAGCAGAGAGCCAGGTCCGACAGTGCAAGGCTGTAAATGGTGCCCCGTTGTGAAGCCTCTTAAGGCGAGACACCCCAGGTGAATAGGGTAAAAAATTTAACTAACAGCTATTGCCATGAAACTTTTTATGTTTATTACTTACATTGAGACAATTATTTTTTGTATTACATGTTTTCTTAAATAGTATGCTTAAATATGGAAATGAGACATTATCTAATTAAATATGCGTGAATTTGTGTACATTTCCAGACCCGAAATCTGAAGATTGGATAAAGCCACTTTAAAAATTCTTGTTTTATTTTGTTGACATATTAAAGTCAAAAGTTTTTACAGAGGGGATTTTGGATATCTCTTTTTATCACTCTGTAAATGAGAAAATACTGTCACCAGCCCTAAAAAAAAATCAAATTTCGCCCTGTTTTTAGGTATAAATTGTTGTATAAATTAGGCTGTGAATGATATATCAACAATCCCCTCTGTAAAAACCATAGACTGTAAAAAGAATGGACGTAGCACCCGTGACGTCACCCATTGGTTTGGGGGAGTCTGTTTTGTGCCGCTACTACGGGGGTTTGAACCGCGCCATGTTGGATTCTACTTGCCATATTTGGAGCGGTGCAGCCGTTGGCCGGCCGAGAACCCGCCCACTGGCCTCGAAGCAGCGGTCTCTGGACCTGTCACTCAACGTTTCCACGCCCTGATTGGCGAGAACTTTAAACCTAATAACAGTAAAACCGTAGAGTTTAAAAAAAATTCACCCCCCTCAGAGTGTGTGCGGGGGTAGAAACTATCGGTTGAGACCAAAAAAATAAAATGTACCAGGCTGTAAATATGTTTTTCTAAGCTGTAAAATCGGCTATTTTAACATGGGGCTCAGTTGGAGTTGCTCCCTTCTGGAGCCAGCCCCCAGCGACAGCCGAGGGGATTACAGTTTTTTGAACGCGGAAGTGAGCTTCACTTCTCAGACCGACAACTGCCCCCTTGGTGAAAACCTTCAGAATATAGGCAGGAATACAGCTGGAAGGTTTGGTGTCTGTAAGTGCTGCTGAACTGGAGATTTCGGGTCCAGAGTATAAGAAAAAGCTCATTTTGAGAAAACGGCCTTTAAAGATTCTATTGCAAAAATTCCACAAATTGGCTCTATGCACAGCTCTATTTCCTGAACTTCAGGCAGTTCCTTTATTTCCTGATTAATCCAGGTGTGTCTGACCACTGTGACTACTCAGACACACCTGGATTAATCAGTTTGTCAGTAAATAAAAGAGTTGCCTTGAATTTAGAAAGTAGTGGAGCTGTGCATAGAGCCCATTGTTACTGGAAACAATTGGGTGTCTGGCCACTGTGAATTCCAGGTGTGGGCCAGTAGGTCAGATAAAAAAATAAAAATAAAAAAAACACTTTAGGTGTAGTTGGGCTCATCTGTAATATGACAACCAATGTTTTCAGTTTCTCATCTCTGGCCCATGTCAGTGTCACATCCGTTTCACCTCTGTCACTGAGAAGTAAACTACTGCAGAACACGTGATTCTGAGGATCGATGTTCATTTTAAGCCCTGTACCAGCGCAGGGACATATTAAATCTCACATCAGTTCATTCAGACGTCTGATGTGTAAAAAAAAAAAAAAAAAAAAAGCCACCGCTGTGTATCGCGCTGTCTCCGACGGCATCCAAACACTCGTTTTTTACGGGTGACAGCTTCCGCGATGACGCACTTTGTAAAGGGATCTTATCGCTCGGTGAGTTTCTGTGCTGTGTCTTTTGTTGTCTAGCAAGTGAGAGTTACTGTTTTATTTTATGTGAGGATTAAAATCGATTTCCTTTCCCCGTTTTTAAAAGTCCCTCCGTGCTGTTCAGAGCGCATCACGTGATGCTTCTAAACGAATCACGCTGTCGGAAAACGACACCAGCCAATGAGACCCTCCCTCGTACTTTTACGATTCGTTGCTGGTACAAAGGAAATGACCATTTTTGGAACCGACACATTAGTGCAGGAGAGAGAGAGAGCTTCACAGCGATACCTGATGACAGGAGTCTGAACAGACGCGGCTCTGTAGCCGCGATAGAACGCTCAGTTCTGGTGAATTTAGGAGAAATCTACAGGCGACACCAGTCAAAGTGAAGTAAAATAAACACCCATAATGTGTATTTTAGACCATTTCTTTGTATTAGTCTGAAAGAAGACATGTTATGGAAGCAAAATAGCCCAAAATCTCAAAATTGATAAGTGCATGAAAAAACGATGTTTTTGCCTGCCGTGTCTCGCCTTAATGTTAACACTGAAGCATACGGTGCGCAAATAAACCCTAACCAATAAATAAACAACATGCCGACGTGTCCGTGAATATAAACGCATGAGACTGTATGTGTAAAATGAAAGTGTGGTCCTAAGTGACCGCCCTTATATTCAAACAAGAGGAAAGAGAAATAATTATGAGGTTCATAAATTAAAACACCATGATCGTGCGTCGTGCGCCCTCGCCATGGCACAGCTGAGACTTAAAGGGATAGTTCAACATTTTGGCAAATTGGCCCATTGCCATAATCGCTATAGTCATAGCAGTAGGTTTGTTAACTTTATTTGTCGGTGTAAGCTATTTTTAAAACGGCGGAGGGGAGCAGCAGGCTGCTCAGGGCTATGCTATGGACGCTAAGGAAATTTCTTGGTTTCCCTCATCAAACTCATCAAATACTAAATCTCAAAACTCCAAAACGCTCTCATGGACAAGTTATGACCACAGATCCACAGAATTCCAAAGAACACCGAGTTCGTCTGGCCGTTCTAAAGAATAGAGGAAATTTTTCTCATAATACAGATGTGGTGAGGAAAGGAAGAGGAGAACTTGTTGCACGTTACAGAACAAAAAGACATTAGACAAGGGAAAGACTTCATTCACTGTATCCATTGTCAAGGTCTGTACTAAAAAAAAACATTGTGGAAACATATCAACACATGTGAAGAGAAGCCAAGAGGATGAATCCAGAGTGGGACGAAAAAGAGTTAGATCCCTCTGTGCTCTGACAACGCCCCTGAGTTGTGAGAGTGAAGGCCTGCAGAAAATACTAACACACATGAACTATGATGAAGTATCAAATGTTGTTCAGAATGATATATGCATTCTGCAGTTTGGACAATATATGTTCAATAAATAAAAAAATAAAGGTAACAATAATGACGACTACATACGTCAGAAGATGAGAGAAGTTGGAAGAATGGTCCTTGTAGCTCAAAATGTTACACCACTGAAGAGAGTGGAGGAGTTCTTCATTCCTAGAAACTTCCCACATGTTATATCTGCAGTGAAGAAGGCAGCAGGATACGATCCCAAAACCAATACATATCAAATCCCGTCTTTAGCACTGAAGCTTGGCCACAGTCTAAAAATAATATCCAGTATTGTTGAGAGCGAAGCTTTAATGTGTAGTGATGATATCGCAGCAGAACATGCCAAAAGCTACAGAGCTATACATGACAGCAGATGGGAAGAGTTCATCTCCTCTGGAGCACTAAACACTCTTAAAGCTATGGTCTATGATTTGGAGCATTGGTAATTATTATTAACATCGTTTATACACCAATTATGGTCCTGTGGTCCGATATACACAATATAAATAGCAAAAAGAACGAAAAAAATCCATTCAGTTTATCAGCCGTGGGCCTGCATAGAAATTGACCAATGGGCGCCGCGCGCTCCGTCCAGCTCCCACTGGCTCGTACCCTCCATCCAATCCCCTCGTCTCCCCTGCTCCTCCTCGACCCGCCTCGTCCCCACCCCCTCCGCTTAGAAACTACAAGTAGTTGTAACCGCTCTGAGCTGCTCAGCCACAGACACATGAACCCACCAATTCAGCGCCTGCTGCCCCCCACCCCCGGTCAGTCTGCCGCTGAAAGCCCCACTAGGATTCAGAGAAGCACAGTACAGAAGCACAGAATGTGTTGCTGCCCTTATTAACTTACTGGTACCGGTGCCGCGTCGAGTCTCCCTGATCCTCAGCCGCAGCCGCAGCCTGACCGGTCTCTCTGCACTGCGGCGCCGTGGAGCTCCAGGCCCCGGTCTTTCTGCTCCTCTTCCCCAGACACAGCACCATGTGCCCGGTCACCCAGCGCAAGGAGTCTCCCTGTAGCATGAGGCTGTGCTAACGGCTGCTAATGGCGGCATCGGGACTGGCGGCGCCGCTATTAGTAGGCTAGCGCCGAGCACAGCAGAGCTACACGGAGACTCTTCGCGCTGGGTGACCCAGGACAGGGTCCTGTGTCTGGGGAAGAGGAGCAGGAAGAGTCTGGGCCTCTCGCTCCGCGGCGCCGCGGTGCAGAGAGGCCCGGTCAGGCTGCTGCAGCAGCGGTACTGAGTTTATGTTGAACAGGTAATCTTTGGTTTTATTGTGGAAGTTGTGACTGTGAAAATGACATTTTACTCCGCATTCAAAGCCGCGTTTGGTTTCTGCAGGCAGCAGCAGGCTTGTTGCCTGCTCCTCCTCTCTGCTCTGCTCCGCTCTGGGAGGGGAGGGGGGCGTGTCGCGAGGAGGCTCCGAGGGGCGGGCCATACGAGCTCGGAGGGGAGGTGGGGGGGGGGGTGCTTTTTTCAAATTTTTCTCATCCTCTTTCAAATCGTAGACCATAGCTTTAAGGAGGCCAAGTGGAATATGCCACAGGTGTTGCCATTTACCAATGACGTGAAGGGTCTCTTTCTATTTTGTATTTGTATTTTTGACCTGAGCCCATATGAAAAACAAGACTTTCTTTCATTTTGGTGTTAGATTAAAAAACAAAACACAAAATAATCACTTGATTTTTGATTGCCAATTGAAAATAGAAAGAATGATGGATTTAATTAATCCAGCCCTTCCTCCTATTCGTTTCTGTCTTTGGTTGCACTTCAATGGAAATGCAACGTTCCTGTTTTAGTTAAAGCAGAAGTAAATGATCCGGTGGTTTTGGCTAACTGCTTGTCAGCAGATGGAGTTAGCAGTCCCCGCCCTCGTCCCTACATCACCACATTCACGCGCATCCCTTGGCTGCACACACAGAGAGGACCGCCCCTTTATGCCGTTCTCTCTCCTCATTGGATAAAGGTTGTAGGATACAAGGAAAGTTTTCTCCTTGGCTTACAGCAGACCAGAGTGACTGACAGACCCGTGTTTTAGACCAAACACTCTATAGAAGTGATTGCTGTCGGAAGATACAACTATTTAAGACTTATATTAACACAAACATTCCGCTTACTTCTGCTTTAAACTAAGTAAGACTAAGTAAAAATTAAAAATTAAAATTAAATAAAAATTAAATAATGATCATATCTACCTTGGTCACATTGTAGCATGTGACCGTATCAGGCTTCCTCTTCAGGGGCCTCATTTATCATTGTGGATACACATTTTTTTACACGCTCTTTCCCCCGTTTTGTGCGTACGCACTTTTCTCCGCCTAATTTGGGATCTATCAAACCAAAACCTGTCGGGAGAAAGTGCAGAAATTTACGACCAGTCTGACCCTGGCGTACCGTGATTTACACGCTTTTTGAAGAACAGGAGGAATTGGCGACGCCGCTGCTGAGTCAGAGAATTGCAGTGTGCGAGGGAGAGAGGAGCGCGGACACTGTTTGAAGTAGCAAGTGGTGGTGATGATGACCCCCCCCCTAAATATGATTATTCTTATTTCTGCTCTGTTTCATTTAGATTTGGGAGTTTTTTGTTTTTATTGTAGCCTTTCAATGCAAGATGATGTTTCTGACTGATATTGCCTGTGTTACCGACCGTGTATCTCGCTTTCAGAGAAATTCCGCTTCTTTCTCCGCTCTCCGTCCGTCTGTTGTTTTCACCGTCTTCCACTGACGTCATTCCACACGTTTCCAGAGTGCACATGGCTACTTAAAGCTATGGTCTACGTTTTGAAAGAGGATGAGAAAAAATTGAAAAAAGCACCTCTCACACACCCCCGCCCCTCCCCTCTGAGCTCGTATGGCCCGCCCCTCGGGACCTCCTCGCGACACGCCTCCCCCCCCTCCCCTCACAGAGCAGAGCGGAGCAAGCAACAAGCCTGCTGCTGCCTGCAGAAACCAAACGCGGCTTTGAATGCGGAGTAAAATGTCATATTCACAGTCACAACTTCCACAATAAAACCAAAGATTACCTGTTCAACATGAACTCAGCACCGCCGCTGCAGCCTGGGTCTCTCTGCACCGCGGCGCCGCGGAGCTCCAGCCCCGACTCTTCCTGCTCCTCTTCCCCAGACACAGGACCCTGTCCTGGGTCACCCAGCGCCAAGAGTCTCCCTGTAGCATGAGGCTGTGCTCGGCGCTAGCCCACTAATACCGCCTCGTTACCGGCAGCTGGTGCACAGCGGCGGCATCGGGGCTGGCGCCGCCGCTCTGCACCAGCTGCCGGTGATGAGGCGGTGCCAGTACCGTCGTCGCCGTCCCCGGCAACGGGACCGCGGCGACCACTGGTACGAGCAGCACCGCCATTAGCAACCATTAGCACAGCCTCATGCTACAGGGAGACTCTTGGCTTCTGTACTGTGCTTCTCTGAATCCTAGTGGGGCTTTCAGCGGCAGACTGACCGGGGGTGGGGGGCAGCAGGCGCTGAATTGGTGGGTTCATGTGTCTGTGGCTGAGCAGCTCAGAGCGGTTACAACTACTTGTAGTTTCTAAGCGGAGGGGGTGGGGACGAGGCGGGTCGAGGAGGAGCAGGCGAGACGAGGGGATTGGATGGAGGGTACGAGCCAATTGGCGCGAGACGGGGCGTGGCGCCCATTGGTCAATTTCTATGCAGGCCCACGGCTGATAGACTGAATGGATTTTTTTGGTTCATTTTGCTATTTATATTGTGTATATCGGACCACAGGACCATAATCGGTGTATAAACGATGTTAATAATAATTACCAATGCTCCAAATCATAGACCATAGCTTTAATATGCACGTACTGATTTGCATTGACCATATATGGTTGTGTGGGGCCGTTTAGGGGGCTGGATATGAGGCGTGTTCACATCCGCACTTTTCTTGGGTCCGGTGTGATTTATCAGGGGAAATACCGTGCAGCCGTGTGTACGCGGAGTTTCATAGATCTGAAAAGAGCGTATATTTTTTGGTCGTACGCACATTTTGCCTTTCCGTCGTAGTGAAAACTTAAGAGGACTTTTACACCCTCTTTGATAAATGAGGCCCCAGGTCACTCCTGATGGCCACGGTCTGGTGCATTGTACTGAGGAGTGCAACGCTTCTTGGTTTTTTGCCCTGGTGAATGGTGAGGCTAGAGTGCTCATGCTTCAGGACCTTTGTGGAGAACAGCTCCCCCCTCTGCTGCGCTACTGATGGAGGCAGCTCTGTCCTCACCTTGTTGATTGTTCAGACCCGGGGCCTCATTTATCAAACAGGGTGTAAAAGTGCTACTAAATTTTGACGTACGATGAAAAGCCAAAAACGGCGTACACCCGAAATATTTACACCCTTTTCAGATCTATCAAACTGTGCGTACGCACAACTGCCCGCAATTTCCATTGATAAATCACACCGGACCCAAGAAAAGTGCGGATGTGAACACGCCTCATATCCAGCCCCCTAAACGGCCCCACACAACCATATATGGTCAATGCAAATCAGCACGTGCATATTAAGTAGCCATGTGCACTCTGGAAACGTGTGGAATGACGTCAGTGGAAGACGGTGAAGACAACAGACGGACGGAGAGCGGAGGAAGAAGCGGAATTTCTCTGAAAGCGAGATACACGGTAACACGGCAATATCAGTCAGAAACATCATCTTGCATTGAAAGGCTACAATAACAACAAAAAACTCCCAAATCTAAATGAAACAGAGCAGAAAGAAGAATAATCATATTTAATCTGCCCCTTTATTTTAGATTATGTCATAATAATTTAAAGCAGGGTTTCCACTGCCAGTTACTATTACTTTGCACCCCTTTCCACTAACCGCCAACTGCCGTTCACTGGACGACTTTGATTTTCATTTGTGCATAGCTATATATAAAAAATAAAAAAACATTGAAGTCCACCAGTCTGTGACTTTTCCTGATGTTGGGCAGCACCCCCTTTTGTAAAATACAATAAATATTATTCACACAAAAAATATCGATCATGTTTTCTCATTTGCTTTGATTTGCTCCGACATTGGGCTTGCTGCTTGCTTGTGTGTGTCCAGTCTGGCTACGTAACACACGCACGTCGCAGAAATTATTTTCCAGACTGGACAGACGGGTTGTGGAAGAGGTGTAGCCTGCATGCAGGGGAAAAATATCAATATGATGTCAAAAGAAAACGAAATTCGTTTTATAAAGCCAGTATTTAGGAGCAGGTGTAAATGCACAGGGGAAAAATCAGAGTCGCTGTGCTTTTCATGTAAAGTGCCGACGTCAGCACGTGTGTGGTGGTGATGGGGGGGGTCATCATAACCACCACTACTGTAGCCTACTGCGCGCTCCTCTCTCCCTCGCATACTGCAGTTTTCTGACTCAGCAGCGGTGTCGCCAATTCCTCCTGTTCTTCAAAAAGCGTGTAAATGCCGGTACACCATGGTCAGACTGGTCGTAAATTTCTGCACTTTCTCCCGACAGGTTTTGGTTTGATAGATCCCAAATTAGGCGGAGAAAAAGGGCGTACGCACAAAACGGGGGAAAGAGCGTGTAAAAAAGCGTGTATCCACAATGATAAATGAGGCCCCAGGCTGGTGTTCTTTTTCATCAGGTGTTTTGTGAGGGAAAGGGAAAAAAGTTAGCGTATCCGTGGTGATATTTCTTCCCTTCCCTACGTACGGTACCACCAGCCTCAAGACCACACTCTCTCCTGGACCCTGATGTGCTGGTCTTGTGTCATCTCTGCCGAGGTATGGGAAGCCGTTCATTAAATATTTGGTCTACACATCCGCAGCCAACCAGAATTTTATTCTGAATTTATCTGGCTTGTTGGACATATATTGAGTGAAACGACACCTGGCTTTAGTCGGGAACAGCTGTTGGTCCACCGTTATGTCGGCTCCTGGCTAGTGCAGTATCTCCCTGAACCGGTTGCAGGGCGTTTCTTTGAAGAAGGGAAGCCCCCATTCTTCTGACCAAAAACTGTAGTTATCTCTGCTCTTCATTGATAATTAATACCATTAAAAACCATTAACCTGCAGACATAATACTTATTTCTTATTTTAATGTTTATTTAACAGGGACAATACATACTACAAAAAGTAGATCAAACAAATATGATCTTATATGACTGTGGATGATCAAATGGTTACAGCTCTTAATTGTCACAGCGGAACTACAACTACAAACCTGATTAAGTTTATTAGTAACCTCATTATTCAGCCACTCTGAGCTCGGACCTCCGGACCAAAACAGCTGTTTCCTCCTGGGAGAGGTTCGGCCTCTGGCGTCGCTGTTTCCTCCGTCCATGTCAAAGTATAAAATGACAAACTTGCAGTGCGCATCGCCCGCGGCGCAGTTAAAGGTGAGGAGAGGAGCTCCTTTGATTGGTGATAATCTGAATCGGCTGTGTTCATCCCACTCCACGCCTTCTCTTCCTCTTTCCCGTTTGTGCCGGTAGGAGGGATGGGAGGAGTGCCTGCTCCGGACTGCACCGTGCACCAAACTTGCGCCTAGACTGCACCTGGTCTATGAAACGGTTACACCCCGCCTTTCCGACAATAGACTTCCATTCATCGTAATAGCGGGGTTTTCTATTTTTTCTAAAGACCCCGCTATTCCGAAAAGGCTATTGGGGGAAACCCCCCCACTCCGAACGGACAGACGGACCTAATCAGAAAGGAAACGGAGGCTGTGCAGTGCGCAGTGCGCATTGATCCTTTTTTCCTTTTTGGGGTCAAACGGATCATGTGCATAATTAACTGCAAAACAAGCAAATACTTCATATTAATGACATAATGTTCATTATGCTTCTGGCCTGTCTAGCCTCTACCTGGTCTTTTTACTAAACTTAACCAACTCCTTTCTTCATTGCCTCAACCCAACCAAAGCATCTCCCTCAGTCAGCTGTCAGCACGAGCGGCGGCTGCAGCAGCCTCGCGCCCCTGTGAGCTCAAGCTGGTGTTGTGGCTTCAGCCGGGTTCAGCCGCGCTCGAGCGGAGCAGGGGGGGCGTGGGGGGGTGGGGGAGTGTATTTCTATTACTGTGTGGAGATCTCCAACAACGGAGTCGGGGAGAAAGCAAGTGGGACAGATCTGCCCAGTCCCTGAGCAGCGCACGTTTCACAGACAAGCCACAAAGCAGAATGTAAACAACGTCACGCGGTTCAGCACCTTGGACATTGGACAGCTGGGGGCCTGTGTCGGAACAGCGGTGTTTCGAAGTGAAGGTGTGTCGGAATGGAGAGCTGTCCCCCTATGAAACTAGGGCCCTGCGTTTCCACTACTTTTTCAAACCGCATTGTTAACTTTTATTAGACATAACACAGGGAGTCTCTCCTGTCTCCCTCATCTCCACACGGTGCCGAGTCCTCCGCTGTACTGACTGAAACTGACAACAGACGGGTAGACATTGAAGCCGCTGAGAGGAGACGCTGCTGAAAAAAAAACTTACTGGTTAACTGACATTGAAGCAATAGAATAAATCGATAAACGTGCGATAATTTTCTTATCCTGCAATAAGATTCTGGCGTTAACGCAGCACGCCGCTAATGGCCCAGCACTACTTATAATACTAGAGGTCTGTGTGAAACAGTAGGATAGACACAACCCGACACCAGAGGGAGAAGCAGCCCACAATATGTTTTTGGACGGCTCCATAGTTTAACACATGCGGGGTCCCTCAAGGTTCCATATTGGACCCAAAACTCTTTATACTGTATATAAATGATATCTGTAATGTTTCTTGTAAATTTAAATGTGTTTTATTTGCGGACGATACTAATTTGTTGTTTCAGCCAACACTTAAAAAAATAAAAAGATGGTTTGATGTGAACAAGTTATCTCTGAACATAAGCAAAACAAAATTGATTATTTTTGGAAATCGTTCAATAAATCAAAGAGTGCAAATTACCATTGACAATGTGGAAGTGGAAAGAGTTTTTGATAATAAGTTCCTTGGAGTGGTTATTGATCATAAGCTGTGCTGGAAGCCACATGTCAACTTCTTAAAGAATAAAATATCAAAAACCATGGCAATTCTATATAAATGTAAAAATATCTTAACAAATTCTTTTAAAAATTTGTATCAATCCCTAATAAAACCATACATAACTTATTGTATAGAAGTGTGGGGACACACATTAAAGTCAATTACCAAACCAATTTTTCTACTTAAAAAAGCAATGCGACTTATAAACAAAGTTGATTATAAGCATCCAACTAATCAATTATAAACTCAAATTCAAACAATGGAGGTGGATCTCAAAACTGCACAGCTTATGTTCAAAATTAACAACAACATGCTGCCTGACTGTATTCAGAAAATGTTCAATCTAAGACAAAGCCATTACAATTTCAGAGGGGTGTATATATTTAGAAAGTTAAAAATCAGAACCAACACCAAATTACAATGCACGACGGTAACAGCTGTTAACTCTTTCACTGCCAAAGACGAGTTATCTCGTCTTCGCGAATCCAAGCGTAGTCTGCCAAAGACGAGATAACTCGTCTTAGCGTTTTTTTAATGGCAACGCCATGTTGAATGTCTTGCCCTACTCCTCTGTGAAGATCAGACTTGTATCATCAAAATAAAGTGCAGAAAAACACATTTGGATTGAGAGATATAAAAAATATAGTGTGTTTTTCCCCCCTCACGGAGCGGAGCGGGTGTCTGACTGCAACGGCGCCGCTCTGTGACACTCTGGCCGCCGGTGAGAGCTTAGGGGGCGGCGGCGGGGCTCATGGCGGCTCGGCAGCTCGTCGAAGCTCCGTGTAGCTCCGTGATACAAAGCACAAACGTTAGTAACAACAACCCCGTTGATCGCTCGTCGTTAGTCGTCAAGAGCGTTTGGAAAGTCGCCAGATTTTGCGAGAAATCACTCGGATAGCAGCTTGAAAATCCCGCGATCTAGTGTGGATGAGGAGCGGACTGCGCCGGCGAACATGACGAGAGCTAAAGATGGTGTCTGTCTGTTGTGAGCGTACATGGACTGTCTGTGGCTGAGTTCAGGGGGCACGTCAGCCAGAGCTGTCGGCTGTGTGTGTGTGTGTGTGTGTGAGAGACAGAGAGAGTGAGTGAGACCGCTGCCTGCTGACCAGAGGAAGCTGGATCTGATCTAAAGCGCCGTGTTTCGGCTACAAAAACCTGTCGAACTGATCCGCGCGCGCGCACATGCACACTCACACACACACACAGACACACGCGCACACGTACATGCACACGCACACGTCATGTATGCACACACACTAAAAAAAAGGAAAGAAAAAGTTGTAACTCAAAGAAAAGAAAGAAAAAAGGCTGCAGTAGTGTGTGTCAGTAGCTAAATGTTTTGTCTTTTGTCATCAAAAGTCATTTGTCAGTGTTGATTTAGTTTTTGTTTACAAGAGAACAACTGTAGGGATGTTGAGGCATCACTAAAGCAAAATATAAAGGAGCCAATTGTACTGGTTCACCTGAAAATGACACCCGACACAAAAACCTCTTTTTCTCAAGATTTTGGTGACAAAATGGCATTTGGGGCTAAAGTAACCTATATTCAACCGCCAATTTCACAAGACTGGAACAAGATAGAAACAAACAGGTTTTTTTGCTGGAAAGTAGAGACCCTCATCTTTCCTTTGATGGGTTGAATGTGTATGTAGTAACAGTACATAATATATGGTGGGTCTACGGAAATCAGTCAAAAAGCTGGAAAATGCCTGGCAAGCTGGAGGAAGCTGCTGTGAGAATGGCTGGCAGTCAAAGAGTTAATTTATGGAACAAATTGGAGAATGACTTAAAAACATGCAATACCATAATTTTATTTTAAAAAGTACTTAAAAACAGGATGATTCATTTATATAAGTTAGAGTAATGAGTGGTCACACGTGCAATGCTGCTGCTATATTTGTTTTGTTTTGTTCTGTATGTTTGATTGTCTTTTTCTTTTCTTTTTTTCTTCATTTTTTGAGGAGGAAGGAAGTAGGGGAGGAAGAAGAAGGAAGGGAAAGGAAGGAAATCAAATCAAGCAGCTTCTCTCTTTTCACTCTTTTGTGATTGCTTATTTCTTTTATTAATAAATAACAAATTGTACATTTTAAAATGTTTAAATGAACTTGAGTTGTAACAGGGTAGGCGTAATAAGCTATGCTTCAGCCTACGCCTTTTCGGTCCAAATGTCTATTCTAAATTTTATTTTTTTTGTTTAATTATCGTTTACTCTAATCCAGGGTTCCCAAATTAGTTTTCGGCGAGGGCCAAAGTATGTGAAGTGTGCCAAACCGAGGGCCAAAACATCCAGGTTTTTTTTTTCCATTGTGCCAGTAAAAGTTGATTTTTGTACAGATAATGTTAATGCTATCACTGTTATTATTGTTGATAAAATTGAAGAAAAGCATAGTACATTCTAGAAGTAATAATTTAGGCATGGGAGTCTCAAAGGGTCAAACAAGAAAAATTGCACTCTTGAAAAACAGCCACTGCTGCGGTCTAGATAAAATTAAAGCATCCTAGCATTTTAATTTAGAGCTCCCAAATAGAGGTGTAACATAAAGGAAGACAATAAGAAGGGAGCAGTTGTATGTGGAATATATTCTGATATTCACAATGGCAAAAATAAGTAGAGATAGAGACACACAGCAAGAAAGGAGCAACCTTTCTACATATTTGACATATGCATAACATCAATACCATTTGTGCAGATTTTTAAACCCATCTGCAAAATGTCCACAAATAGCCTACATCTGTCAGCATCTGTACAACCCTTCACCTCAAGAAGAGCCAGCCTGAGAGACTGAGTCAGACACACGTTAACAGAGAGAGAGAGAGAGAGAGAGAGCGCGTCAGGTGTCACTTTTCTTTCTCTCAGCGTCGGCATGTCCGGTAAAATAAAACAAAACTCATCAGTCAAAGTCACTTTCTCACCTTTTGGTGCAGGTCATGTTACTAATCAGCCTACCTGACTTAGCTTACTTGGATATTTCACTCGGAGGACCGGCGGATCAGCTGTTGGTGTGTGAAGACGTACCGCGCGATGGAAAAAATAAAAAATAAATACCGCGTCTATGTTTCCATTGCGCGGTACGTCTTCAGTTCGCTCACTCTTTACACAAGTGTAGGTCGATGTACAGAGTAGGGTGAGATCGAAATACAGTAGAGCAGTGCACACCTTATCTGTTGTTCACTTAGTTTCATACTGTGATGAAGGCTTAAAGCAGAAGTAAGTGGTCCGGTCGTTTTCGCTAATGCTGCGTTCCAGGCAGGCTTTTGAAATCGTAAATTACAGCTTCAAGTCACAACTTACGACTTTGTAGCGTTCCAGGCAACCCACTCGTGTTTTTCCGACCTGTTTTACCGGTGAAAGTCACTATAACGGCCACTCGTAACTTCCGACCGGTGAACTCGTACCAGATCGAACTGGTACGACTTCACGGTCGGAAAAATACGAGTTTCCTTGAACGCACCATAACAGTCCTCGTCCCTACGTCGCCACATTCACGGCGTCCCTTGGCTGCACACACAGCCCTGCATGCCGTTCTCTCTCCTCATTGGATAAAAACTGTAGGATACGATAAATGTTTTCTCCTCGGCTCAGAGCAGAGCAGAGGGACTGAGAGACCCGTGTTTCAGTCCAAACACTCTATGTAAGTGATTGCTGTCGGAAGATATAACTATTTAAGACTTATATTAACACAAATATATCACTTACTTCTGCTTTAATGAATGCAGCCTGGTTTCTCTGACTTGTAATGGCGAGGTGTGCGTCTGTTAGAACGCAGTCTATAAAGTTCCCCCAAGACTTTAATGAAGAAGGAAGCAGGAGATAGTCGATCCTTTTATGGTGGTGTGTGTTGAAGGTGTGGTTGTGTGTGTGGTTGTTTCTCTGGACGCACACTGAACCACAAACGGCAGGTGAACCGATACAAAGTAGCAAACAACTTCTGCCGGCCACACGTCTCACTGTCGTCAGTCTCTTCTTCTCTCTCTAATAAGCAGCGGCACTCTGCCTAATAGAGCGCGATAGCGCCCCTAGTGGCTGGATCTGGCTAAATCACCTGCTCTGTCATGCAGCCTTCAGAACATAAAGAGGTGCGTCAGTGTCAGTGAATCGTCGCGGGCCAGATGTTTTGCTTTGGCGGGCCGGATGTGGCCCGCGGGCCGCCTATTGGGGGTCCCTGCTCTAATCGATGTTTTTTTTTCTCTCTCTCTGGTTTGTTACTTCTCTTTTAATGACGTGTATTGACCGAAATAAACAAAACGAAACCTTTAAAAAATACAGCAACAGCAACATTGCACATACCACTTTCTTTTTGTAGTTGGCATCTCCAAGCTTTTCACAAGCTTCCTCCAGCTCTTGGTGTTGTGAGTTGCCTCGACAGCTCCTCAATCTCAACATCTTGATGTTGCATGTCTTTCATCAAGATTTGTGTTACGTTTGTGAGTGAGGTTTCTATTCGGTCCAGCCTCATAAATATGGACCTCACATAGGATGGTATGGAGTAATCATCTAAAATATGAATTACACAAAAAAAAAGTCACAAGTCACATTTTGCAATCTTCCATTCTCTGATCAATCAATCAATCAATCAATCAATCAATCAATCAATCAATCAATCAATCAATTAGGATTTATAGCACTTTTGCCACTTTAAACTGCCAATGGCAAAGGCTGCCCCCACCCCATTTGCCCCCCCTCCCCTCAGTGCTGCTGAATTTCTTGGTTTCCCTCATCAAACTCATCAAATACACAATCCAACAACTCCACAACGCTCTGGTGGACAAGTTGTGACCTGCACATTCACCACGCTATGAGATAATAACACAACGTTACCACACAGAGTTGTTTTAGAGGGAAATACAGAGAATTCTTGCTGGAAAACTGTCCATGAACGCAACGCACAGCAGCGGTTTTGCATGAATTTCCCTCTAAAACAACTCTGTCTGGTAACGTTCTGTTTTTATCTCACAGCGTGGTGAATGTGCAGGTCACAACTTGTCCACCAGAGCGTTGTGGAGTTGTTGGATTGTGTATTTGATGAGTTTGATGAGGGAAACCAAGAAGTTCCATCAGCCTCCGTAGTGTAGCTCTGACCAGCTCGCCACTCCGCTCCGCCATTCTAAAAATAGCTTACACCGACAAATTAACGTAACAAAACTACTGCTATGACTATAGCGATTATGGCAATGGGCCAATTTGCCAAAATGTTGAACTATCCCTTTAACAAGATACATCCACATTCATCAGACTTTTTATTTACCAAAATCAAACTCCTCGGTGCGACAGATGCATTATGAGTTCCAGGTAACAATGTCATAGTAATTTCATAATCAGAATAAAATAATTCACATCATAAAACTGTAACATTTCAATATGCACTTACCGAAAAGCTTGACTGGCTGGATCCTGCCACGGTGGCGGTGTCGCGATGCAGCCAAGGCGCGAGTCCGTCTTGTAGACAGTCCCCGAATCTGCTGCAGACCAATCAGGGGACTGTCAATCTGCCAGATACGATGCGGGTGAGTTCAGCGGGTCAGACTGAAACAGCGGTAGGGCGGAAGTGGCCGTATCCTATACGGACCTTTTTGCTGTCTGGGTGGTTTCTTTAAGACCTTATATTATTTGCATTATTTGCTTCATGAACTGTCCAATGACCTAGTGAGAAAGGACACAAAGACCAATCTTTACATGTATAGTGGTTTAAAAGAGATATGAATGAAGTCAAATAGTCCAATACTGCATTATGTACAAGCCTTTCAAAGAGCCATCTTTGGTTGTTTTCTGTCATCAAAGGAAGGTCCCATGCAAGACATAAGGTGTCGATGCTCTCCTTTTCATCAGCTGAGAGTTCAGAACTCCCTTCAAGCTTTAAAATATGAACACTCTTAAACCCAAACCCGTAGATCAATGTCTGGACAGTCACTGATTTCTATGAAGGCGGTTTCAGCTGTGCCCCCACAGGCCTGTCAGTGCAGGACCTCCATGCAAAAAGCAATGACCAATCATGCGGCCTGCCATCAGAAACAGGTCACTCTCAACAAGGACTACAGAGGATGAAGGTACAAGATGGTCTGGCTCTCCATCAAACAGCTTTGTGTCACCAGAATTTTCTGGCAAACAGAAAAGATTCCTTGATCAATTATTATGTAGGCTACTCAAAATGTTTGTGATTGTGTGGTTGAATAGAATAAGAGACATCAATAGGTATGTACACGTTTGTTTGATATGTGATATGGCTGATGAGTTGGGCATCAAAGTACCTTGTAAAGTACTGAAAAGGGGTTTGAATGTTGTCGGAGGGGTATGCTTGTATTCAGGCAGGGGTGGGTTGTTCAGGTCAACTTTGTGCCAGGTGGTTGGCCTGGCTGCTGATTTACTGTGGTGCTGGCTGCTTATCAACATCATCCTCACTGTTTTCACTGTTACTCTCCTGTAGCACCTCCATTGCACACTGCAGACACTTCCTCTTGGCAGAGGGGACCATATCACCTCTACCTGCTCTTTTTACTAAACTTAACCAACTCTTTTCTTCATTGCCTAAGCCCAACCAGTGCAATATATTTTGGGGAAAAAAATACGCTATTAAAGGAATTGTTGGAAAGGCAGGATGTTTAAAAAAAGAAAAAAATACCATCATTCCGACCATAGGAGGCAAAAATTGTCGGAATGATGGGACGTTTGATAGAAAATTAAGTGTTGCCATTTAGAAAATGAGAGGCCTATGTTGGACTGGTGGGATGTCGGACTGGCGGTTGCCCCCGTCATGTTCAGGTGGTGGAGGTCAACATATGCATGGAGGGAGGGGACGAGACCCGCACACTTCAGGATGCCACTGGTGTTCTCTGAAACACTTTGATACCCCCGATGTGGTAACGTCCTGGTCCTGGTCCTGGTCCATTCAGCGACAGAGGACAGGCTCAGCAGCAAATGTGGAAAGTGAGATGGATGCCACCTCGAAACTCACAAGTGGCTTCATCTTATGGATCGATTGCTTCAGCTGTGGCGGTCAAAATGGCAACTAACTAACAAACTGGGGGGAAACTCGTTGCGTTACCAGACCCAACAGCATTTTGGGAACTGGAACCTCAGATCATAGAAAAGGTGAGAGCAACGTACATTTACATACGTTAACACAAACTAAGAAACTAGAGAAAGTATGAAACAGTGCTGAACATATTTAATTTTCATTTGTTTCACAAGTCCCAATTATTTTGGTTGTTGAAGCAGCAAAACCAGGAAATGGCGGGTTGTCATTGTTTTCATTCATTCACATGTATAGCTGTTTCGTTTCACTGAGGCCAAATTGTGGTTTGATGTTTCTGTGAGAAGAATCAAAGAGGTAAGCAAACTATTTATTTTATTTTGTCTGCCTGTTTAAAATCTGGAGAAAGAGATTTTAGTCATGTGACTGTAATGATGTAAGCTTTTAATGACTAATCACATTTAGGTTTTGTATTGTTTTCGAAGATGGGTCTTGAGTGCTGTGTAAATAAGAAACCTCCACACAAAATAAGAAACCTCCACACAAACTGGGTTGCTACGGCACTACAGGTTGGGGACAGCTCTCCATTCCGACACACCTCCACTTCGAAACACCGCTGTTCCGACACAGTCCCCCCCCCCGCAGCTGTCCAATGTCCAAGGTGCTGAACCGCGTGACGTTGTTTACATTCTGTGTTGCGGCTTGTCTGTGAAACATGCGCTGCTCAGGGACTGGGCAGATCTGTCCCACTTGCTTTCTCCCCGACTCCGTTTTTAGACATCTCCCACACAGTAATAGATATACACTTTTTTTCTCCCCCCCTGCGCCGCTCGAGCGCGGCTGAACCCGGCTTGAGCTCACAGGGGCGCGAGGCTGCTGCAGCCGCCGCTCGTGCTGACAGCTGACTGAGGGAGATGCTTTGGTTGGGCTTAGGCAATGAAGAAAGGAGTTGGTTAAGTTTTGTAAAAAGACCAGGTAGAGACTAGACAGGCTAGAAGCATAATGAAAATTATATGTCATTAATATGAAGTATTTGCTTGTTTTGCAGTTAATTATGCACATGATCCGTTTGACCCCAAAAAGGAAAAAAGGATCAATGCGCACTGCGCACTGGGGGTTTCCCCCAATAGCCTTTTCGGAATAGCGGGGTCTTTAGAAAAAATAGAAAACCCCGCTATTACGATGAATGGAAGTCTATTGTCGGAAAGGCGGGACTTCGGAAAGGCGGGGTGTAACCCTACAGGTTACGTCATGGCCATGGTGGGAACGTCTGCCATGTATTCACCAAGACTGTTTTTGTTCATTTCAAACATGGGGTAGCCGTAGATCACATCTGTCATACAGCACTCTGATGAAGCTCAGCAAAGTGTCGGATCAGAAACTCTCTCCTTCACTTGTCAGTGTTGTAGCACAAGTGCAATATCAACAGAGAGACAGTTCTTTGAGCACCTTTGGTCGACCTTTGAAAAAATACGAGTCTGTGGTATGTGTGTTTAAAAACTGTTTTAGCACCAATATTCATGGAACATTTGCCTCCCACAAAAGCAGAAAGCACACTTCTCACACTGCAAGACTTGAAAGATGACGTGCTAAGTATGCATCTTCCTCAAATGCAGATGACCACAGTGATATGCAGCTTCAAGATGTTGAAATGTCTATGACTGATGATGATGATGATGATGATGATGATGATGATGATGATGATGATGATGATGATGATGATGATGATGATGATGATGATATCAAAGAGCTACCAAACCTCCTTGGAAAAAAGATTAGCATTGTTGTTTCTAAAACTGGAGAGCATATTTCATGTATCAAACAGGTGTATTGATGAAGTTGTTGAAGAGTTACACTTCATCTCCCATCTCCCATTCAGCATCAAGTCCAATCATCAAAGACATTTTACAATCCTGTTTGGGGAAGCACAGTTGTGATATTGATAAGACTGTTGTATCAAACATGGGGACAGAGCTTTGTGAAGCAAACCCTTAGACCTCTACTGTGAGTCAGAGTGGTCCACTTTCTTCTGTATACAAGAGACAGGCATTTTTAAGGAGCAGTTTTGTGTGGTTGAACCAGTGGAGTATGTACTCAGTGAGGAGGAAAACAGAACCTTCTAGTACATCCGTCTTCTCAAGTCATTGCTTCAGATTTTGAACCAGAAAGACATCTGGGATTTTATCGTCCATGATAGTCAAGCTCTCAAAGTAACAGTGACTCTCAGTACAGGGCAATTTCTGGTGGCAATTATTATAGAACAAATGAGTTGTTTTCTGCAAGACATCCTACCATTTGCTATTATTCTCTATGTAGATGACTTTGAGATTTGTAACCCCCTGGGCACGTCAAGGAAGAAACACAAAGTGACTGCTGTGTACTAGGTGTTGGCTGGTGTTCCTGCACTGCTCAGGGCCCAGTATTTCAAACGTGATCTGACAGGATTATCCTGGTCGGATTGGATTAAATCTAGATCTGATCTGAAAACTGGGTATTTCAACACAGATCCAGAGAATCCTGATCCTGAAGATCGGGATTTCAGCTCTGGTAATCCAATCCTCCCTTGAATCCAGATAAAAGGCTGATTTGGGTATTTCAAAAGTTAAGTCAGATATCAGGATCAACTTGATACCAAAATTTCAGGATCATTCTGATCCCACCTCAGAGGTGGATTTGACTTGGATTGACAATGTCTCAGCTCCACTTTCCTTGATTTTGTTACTCAATACGTTCATTACACTTAATCTAAATTGTTAGTGTTTAAGTTTTAACAAATAATTGAAGTAATTGAAGAAATTTAAAACATAGCAAAAAAATATTGTTTGGCCATACATCCTGAAACTGCTGTATTTTATTAATTTAAATCACATTCAAGCACTTTCCAAGCATTTACAAGGCATATTTTCATGCTTCTGATTTAATGAAGACAAATTTGACTTCAAAATAAACTTGAAAATGCATTTTTACAATGTTTGTAAAGTGAATGATATTTTAAAACATGCAGTAATGTATTTCAAAACGTGTTTGTATACAAACTGATTATTTTACTTCATCAAATCAAATGTTATTGTGCGATAAATGAACATACGGTAATCATGTTTAGTGAGAGGCTTCTAGGCTACATAAGGAAGACAAATTAAGAGGAAAGTGTTTCTAATCGGGTCACTGACCAAGCTATAGGCTTATGCTATGAAAAATAATGCAATCATAATTTCAAGCAGTTTCAATGGCTTTATTTCAAGTACAGTTTCAAGCACTTTATTCAAAATCCAAACACCAAGGTTTCCAAGGATTTCCAAGACTCTTACTGTTACACTGTTGTCCTTATTAGCAGTGGTATTACTGAGTGGTCTATGGCTGTGAGTGGGCTCTGAAAGTAAAAAGAGACGGTGTATGAGTATATCTTTGTCATAGTCAGAAATAAACAATAGTCACAGAAATGGTCAAAAACGAAGGTTACGATATTGTAACCCTAGTTATATTAACACAGGCGGAGCCCTCTACTGGACTCTATGGGTATATCTCTCCTCCAATCGCGTACGCGCGATGGCCCACTGAAATTTGCATGTACGTAGCCGGCCAGTATGGCGTGCCTACCTTTCCCGCCCTTTAGCGGGCTATATAAGCAGATGCACCGCCAGCTGCCCTCATTCCACCAAACTTCAGCGTAAGGCGAAAGAGCGGCAGGGCCCTAAGTAGAGGGCTCCGCCTGTGTTAATATAACTAGGGTTACAATATCTACCTTCGTTATATCTCACACAGGCTTCGCCCTCTACTGGACTCTATGGATACAGTAGGCGAAGCCCCGATTTATGTACTCCCTGCCGCGGGAGAGGCTCCGCCCACTGACCACACCAGCTACCGGTTAGGTACCAAGACCCAGTCACCACTTTATTAATCTTAACCACCGTATGGAGTGATAACGGGTCCAGCTTCATCCCAGTTAGCAGCACCTGACTAGGCTGGGTGAAGTTGTGGTCTAACCTCGCAGGGGTCTCAACCCTAGCAGAGCACAGTCCAATGCAGGTGCATGACACCCTGTGGGGATCAAGTATTTAACACTTGACACATCCTTCCTCTCACATGTCCTGTGACCCTACAGTGAGCACAGACCTGGAGAAGGAGCCTGATACATCCAAGAGATAGAACCTTATGAACGGGCAGGGTGAAGACCACGATGCCGCCGTACATATGTCCTCAACACTCGCACCACTGAACAGGGCCGTAGACGTCGCCACACTTCTTGTGGAGTGCGCCCGGACCACAGTGGGCGGTTCTCGACCCGCTTGACTGTAGGCTGAGAGGATGCATTTACACATCCACCTCGCCAAGCGTTTCTTGGACAGGGCTCTGCCAGCCGTCCCGTCACCATAACACACAAACAACTGGTCGGTGTTCCTGACAGTGGCTGTTCGGTCGACATAGTATGTCAACGCACGCACAGGGCATAGGAGATGCAGTTTCGCCTCCCTCGAATCCTCATGAGGGGGAGGGTGAAAAGCCTCCAACTGGATGATTCTGGACCGAAATGAGCTCCTTATGTTCTTAGGAAGAAAGGAGGGGTTCGGTTTAAGGATGGCACCACTGCGGTCCCCGCGAAGGAGTAAACAACTCGGGTGGACTGACAGGGCACACAATTCGCTCACTCTCTTGTCTGACGTCAGAGCAAGAAGCAACGCTGTCTTGAACGACAACACCTTTAAGGAGGAGCGTTCCAAAGGCTCATAGGGGTCCCTTGTGAGGGCCTCGAGTACCAGTGGCAATTCCCACTGTGGTACAGAAGTGCGTGCCACTGGTCGTAGCCTTCTGACCCCCTGCAGGAACCGTTTTACCAGAGGGTGGGCGAAGACTGGACCTCCGCCCAACCCTTCATGGCATGATGAGATGGCTGCAGCGTAAACCTTAACAGTCGCGTGAGACAGCCCTCTATCAACCAAAAGCTGTAGAAAGGAAAGAGTGTGTCCCACTGAGCATGTCAGTGGGTCCACTTCCCTCTCTTCGCACCAATGCTGGAAACCTAACCACTTAGCCCTGTAACAGGCAATGGTGGATCCAGCCCTAGCCGCTTGGATGGTTTTCACCACCTGCGCAGTCAACCCAGTCCGCATTAACCTGTCCCTTTCAGGGCCCAGGCTTGAAGCGACTGGCCCAGGATCGGCAGCGCCTGTATCGCGCCTGCCTCCTGTGACAGCGCCCCCCGGATTTGGGGAATGGGCCATGGTGGGGCCGCCATCATTGTGGTCAGCTCTGCGTACCACGGAGCCGACCGCCGGTCGGGAGCCACCAGAATGACCCTCAGCCGCTCCACTCTCACTCTCTCCAGTAGCTGGGGGATGAGACGGAGGGGGGGGAAGGCATAAAGTAGCCCTCTTGGCCATGGAGCGTGTGCAACCGCGTCCACCCCCAAGGGTGGATGGTCTTGCGGGCTCAGGGAGAACCAATGGGGGCAGTGGGTGTTCGACCTGTTGGCAAACAGGTCCACCGTTGTCCTCCCGAATCGTGTCCAGATCTGCTGTACCACTTCTGGTTGCAGTCTCCACTCGTCTTCCAGGGGGCCGCCCCTTGACATGAGGTCGGCCCCCCTGTTCTCGATTCCTGGAACGTGGAGGGCTCTCAGAGATTGTAGGTGCTCTGAAGCCCATGACCACAGGTTCTCCGCCATCGCTAACAGGGCAGCGGAATGTACACCGCCCTGTCTGTTGATGTAAACGACTGTGGTGCGATTGTCGGTCCTCACCAACACATGTCTCCCCCTTAACAGGTGACTGAAGTGTTGGAGAACTAGGAACACTGCCTGTAACTCGAGGAGGTTGATGTGGCGGTCCTCCCCCGGAGGCCACACACCACCTATCGCCCTCCCCAGGCAGGTGCCTCCCCACCCCATCAGGGAGGCGTCCGTGAACACCGACATGTACGAGGTCACTCGTCCTAGTGGTGTTCCAGTCAACAAATGTCGTGGGGACCCCCAGTACTGCAGGTTGCCCCGCACTGTTGGGGGGACCGTCAGCAGCCGAAACTTCTGCCTCTTGAGGTCTAAGCGTAGGCTGGCGAACCATCTCTGCAGGCGACGCATGTGCAGCAGTCCTAGTGGAACCACCGGGTGAGCTGCTGCCATGTGCCCCAGTGCTTGCATGACGGTCAAGGCTGTGACACGTGGACCCTGTTGCAGCTTGAGAACCTCCTGCTGTAGGGCTGTCCGTCTGGACTCCGACAGAGTGGCTCTCAGGCTGACAGAGTCGAGCACAATCCCCAAGTATTCGGCCCGCTGGTTTGGTTGGGGGTTGCTCTTCTTCCAGTTGATGGCAAAACCCAACTTGGTCAGGTGAAGTATCAACTGAACTGTGTGAAAAAAAAATGGCCCATTGTTTGGACCTGGCCATCACGATGAGGTCGTCCAGATAAAAGAAGACCCTCATCCCCTGGCTGCGCAGCGGTTGTAGCGCTGCGTCCACACATTTGCTGAACGTACTAGGGGCCAGGGAATAGCCAAATGGCAGCCTGTTGTATTCGTAGGCTGTTCCCTGAAATGCAAAACGCAGGAACTTCCTGTGTTTTGGTGCCACCTCGACGTGAAAATAAGCGCCCTTCAAGTCGATGGTTGAGAACCAATCGCCTGGTTGGACGAGTACCAGCAGCCTCCTTGTGGTTAGCATGCGGAACGTTTTGCGACCGATACGTGTGTTCAGGGCACGGAGGTCCAGGATGGGTCTGTAGCCCCCTGTCTTTTTGGGAACCAAAAAGTATGGGGAGTAAAAACCTCGTTCCTTGTCGTGAAGAGGGACAATTGACACGGCCTGTTTTGATAGCAGGTCCTGAATTTCCCCCTCGAGGAACTCTATCTCTTGTTGAGAGGATAGATTCATCTCTTGTATGCCCCTGAACGCTGGGGGGAGCCCGCAAAACTGGAGAGAATATCCTAGTCTGAGGGTCCTGTCCAGCCAGTCTGTCAGTACGCAGCTGCTCTGCCATGCTTCGTAAAAACACGTGAGAGGACGCGCAGACAGCTGTGGAGCAGCTTCTAGAAAGCTGTGGTACACAATTTCGGCCCTCTCCGCCGCCAAACCCGCCATAAACGGGAGTTTGGCCCATGGGGGGCCCTCTGTGAAAGGGCTGAGTCGTCCCTGAACGCACCAAGCCCGTTGTCCGAGCTCGCGGGGCCGTCCGTGAACGCATCTCTGTTGTCCGAGCCGGCGTGGTGTCACCTGAACGCACCACCGCCACCCGGCACCTCGCCGTCATGACGTCCCTGCCGCTGTTAGATCCGCCCGTGGAAATAACAGCCACAGGACCAGAGCGGTCAGGGTCAGACACGTTGGCCGGCGCGGGTTAGACGAGCATGAGGCAGCCGTCTCATTGTCCGGAAACACAGCCCTGCCGTGCTGCTGCGAACGATGCTTGTCACCGCTGTAGCCGTTAGCTCGGCGGTGACAATCATCGCTCTACTGCTGTTTACTGGGGAGACAGTTCGTGTTAGCCCGGCCGCTTCACTGGAGCGCCGTGGGTTAAACGAGCGTGAGGCAGCCGTCTCATTGTCCGGAAACACAGCCCTGCTGTGCAGCTGTGAACGATGCTTGTCACCGCTGTAGCCGTTAGCTCGGCGGTGACAATCATCGCTCGTCAGCCGGTCAACACGCTGAGCCGGACGCACCGTGGAAGTGACACGGTGTCGGCTAGCAGCGCGCGGGGCTAACTGTGTGGTCGCTACAACCAGTGGGGAGCGATGTTTTCTTGTGCAGCCTCGCTGGTTGTAGCGCTCATATAGAAGGACAACGGTAGCTTTTACCCGGTGCTCCGCTCTACCGCGTCTCCCACAACGGGGACGGTAGAGGGTGTGTTGTGTGAGTGTGCTTGTGAAACCATGACCGGGGGGCCTTGCTTGCCGGGCCCGCTTCGGGGATGTGACGGTGTTACACAAGCCACCGGCAGCCTGACCGATGGTGTAGCGGTGACTACACCGGCCGGGGCTGCGCGGCAAGCGGGGAGCATGGTGGAGGTGGGAGGGGGAATTTTTGCTCTGTTAGTGGAGTAACATGTTTTAATAAAAACCTTTTTCACATCCACAGAACAGTGATCACAAGCAGAACATACAGAACCATATGAACAATGAGGGAGGGCGGCGAGGCAGCCTGCCGGTGCCGTCCCTCCCCTTAACTGTCACTTTGGTCGCTGTGTGCCCCAGGACAGCTTCGGCCTGGGCGTGCTGCGAGCCGCCGCGGGACGGGACGCGCTGGGGTCCCGTGCGGGGCGTTGCTGCGGCCGGCTGTGGGTCAGCTGGGGGATCCGCCGCGGAGAAGCCTCTTCGCTGGCGGCGATCCCTCCGCCTCGCCGTAGCGTTGCGGCGGGGCAGCTTGACCTCTCCCTTCTGCTTGGCGGCGACAGCGAGCGGTAGATGACGGCTCAGCTGCGCCTTTTCCTCCTCCAGCCTCTTTAGCCGCTGCGTCACCGTAGTGAGGAGCCAAAGAGACCGTCAGTAGAGTCGGTGCAGCCAGTAGTGATGGGAATTCCGGCTCTTTTTGGAGAGCCAGTTCTTTCGGCTCGGCTCACTAAAAAGAGCCGGCTCTTTCGGCTCCCAAGTGGCTCCTCAGATTTTCTGTTGCTTATCACCAAAATAATGCAAAACTATGTGTAAAATGAATTACTAATGTAAAAAACAAACATTATATCAAATATTTTTCATTTATGCCTTTATTTACTGAACACACTCAACCTTGAGTGTTACAAAAATAAATTATAAAGTAGGCCTATAAAAAACAAAGTCCCATCCAGGGCTCCAGACTAACTTTTCTTTTGCACTTATGGATGAACACTTCTCATGTCAAAAAAAATAAAATCAAAATCAAAATCAAAATAAACTTTAATGTCCCCAGAGGGAAAATTGTCAATGCTGTACATCCTGCATACAGATGTGCCTGTGCAGGTTGTTTGTGGAGCCTGCTCCATATGAGATTTTCACCTTGCACAATCTACACTCTGCCTTTGAACTGCTTACTGCTTATTTAAATGCCCAAATGCCCCCCCCCCCCCCCCCCTTCCGTCGGACGGTCAGACTGTCAGATGGGGGGAGGATAGCAATTTGAACGCATTAGCGCGATTTAGCGCATTTGTTTATTACTGTCACTACCCTACCTGTCCATGTGCCTGCGCGAGTGCCCGCACCAGCGAGAGAGAGGGAGAGAGAGAGAGAGGTGTGCTGCCACAGGCTCGTGCTGGATGCGCTGGTTGATTAGTTTCGTTTTTACCCCCTTCCCCCGTCGATCTGTGGCTTTCACTACAACAAGCAGAGGAGAAAAAAAAACTAAAACGGCACCCAATGAGGAGCCGGCTCCCGTCGTTCACTTCAAAGAGCCGGCTCTTAGAGCCGGATCGTTTGCGACCGACACATCACTAGCAGCCAGAAGATCCTCTCGGTCCCTTCTGGGGAGGGCGGTGAGACCTAGCCAGACGTGGCGAGAGCCGACGCCCGACAGAGACATCACTCATCCGGCAGCAGTAGCAACTCCCTGTCTTGTTCATCTGACCGATGGTCCGGCCGAGATACTCCATAGTGTCAGGGGAAGGGGGGCGTCGTGCGGGAGTGAAGCCGCCGCTGCTACGCCCAACACACCGAGGTTGTTTGCTGCTGCTGCTGCTGCTAGTTGCGCGCCCAGCTGGAATATCTTGTCAAAATATTCCAGCGTGTTCTTATCCTGCAGCAGCGGTGGTAGTGGCTTTCTGTGTCCTGAAATTAAACCAAAGTCCGCAAAATTGATCAACATAGCAGCTACGTCGCTAGCCCGCTAGCTCCTTAACACACAAGTGAATGGAGCCGAGTTAGCTCCCGTTAGCACGGCCGCGGATCAATTAGGGATCGTTACGCTCTCGTTTCAAGTAGGTGACAAATCAAATAGTTGGCTTGCATGATGTGTTGGTTGGCATTCGTATGGTCTTAAAACCGCTACACATTAGACGGCAGTAAACTTACACTTTTGACGTGAAAGTCGCGCTCCCAGCTGCTCCTTTGGTGAAGTAGTCGGCCATGTTTCAGATCCGGAGGCAGAGACTTGAGATTTGGAAATCCGTATCCGGCCAGGTAGGGATCACGGTGATCCACCCTGCCAGTGTTTTGAAATGGATAAAGTCAGCAGGATCACCGTGATCCATGACTGAGAAAAGGAGGATTTCATTATCCGGATTATTCTGATCCAGATTACAAGTTTTGAAATACTGGGCACTGATCTTCACTGACATCCATCTTCTTAGCAATTCTCTGCAAGGCTGATGTGAAAAGATTTGTGTATAGTACTGTACTGGACTGCTGCTGAAGGATCTTGTGAGCTTGGAAGAGGAGGGTTTGTATGTCCCAGTGTGGCAAGGTGAAGAGGGCCCGGGTAATAGTCATGCGCGCTTACCAGTCACCCAAAGGGACATCCCCTTGGCCAAGTAGCCAAGGCACAGGATGAATTGGAGGCATAGTGACAGGAACCGTCAACTGTCACACCAGTATTAGGCATAAAAGTCAAAGGAACGGTGTTTAGTGTTGTGGCAGATAACCTTGGGGCCCATTCGATGGGGGGTTGTTGAAAACTTCTCTGGTTCTTATGTGTGCAGATTCTGTCTGGGTGAACAGTCAGAGTTCCGGGTGAAAGAAGAGAACCGGGGCATTTCAAGTCAGAACCAGAGAACAACATGAAATGCATGTGCAGACTGTACAGGAGAATCCTGCTCTGACACATGTCTGTGCAGTAAAAAGGCAGTGTGTGCTTACAGAGAATCAGAAGTACTTCAGTGTTTTGTCAGGTTATCCACCTGATGTGTTACACAATCTATTTGAGGGCATAGTCCCTGTGTTCATCAAGAGTAAATACATCACTCTTGAAGAACTCAACAGAAGCATAAAAACATTCCCCTACAAATGGTCAGATAAGACAGATGCTCCAAAGCAGGTCCATCTAAATTTTGCAGCTAAGAAAAAGTGTTGGAGGGAACGCCCATGAGAACTGGTCATTGTTGTGATCCCCCCCCCCCCCCCCCCTCATTATTGGATCAAAAATCCCAGTGGGTGAACCAGCTTGGGAAGTACTTCTGGTGCTGAAAGACATTGTCGAGCTTGTTGTAAGTCATGTACACACAGAAGATGACTTGACAGTAAGATCTCGGAACATAGGTTTCTCTAGGTTTTCCCCAGGAAAAACGTATCCCCAAACACCATTACCTTGAACATTATCCTCAGCTGATCAGGGCCTATGGTCCACTTGTGTTCCTTTAGACAATGCGTTTTGGGGCTAAGCATAGCCTTTTTAAGCGTATTGTCCGGCACAATCATAGCTTTCGAAATATTCTGTTATCAATGGCTATGAAGCATCAGCTGATGACTGCATACAAGCAACATGATCCCAGTGTTGTGAAACCTGTGTTGCAGGCCACACAACTGTCAACTGTGGCACTGCTCAAATCATCGTCTGGAATTGGCAGTTGGCGATGTTGTCAAGGAGGTCAGTAGACTTCAACATTTTAATATTTTTTTGACAAGCTCTACACTCTCTATCATGCCTCACCCAAAAACAAAAGAGAACTGTGTCATTGTGCACAGTGTTGGACAACATCTCCTTTCAATTGGACGAGTTTTGTCAGTAAGATGGGTTGCTTCAAGTGAGAGGACTGTGAAAGCTGTATGGGAAAGCTACAAAGCTCTTCAGGCACATTTTTCCAGTGCTGCCTGTGATGTTACAAGGGATTCAACAAAGAGAGCAAAATAAAAAGGGACTAAATGATGTTTTCACCTCAAAGTCCTTTGTTTTCAATCTTGGTGTGATGTATGATCCCCTCACAGAACTCAGTGACCTGTCAAGGTTGCTCCAAAAGAGAGACATGACGCTGCCTGAAGCAGACAAGCTCCTGGCTCGACAGGTTTGAGTTTTTGAGTCAATGGTTTCCTTACCAGGCCCATACACAAAAAGTGTTCTTCAAGCTCAAACAGAGGGGTCCTTCAAGAATGTAGCCCTGCATGAAAATCTGAGAATTGTGAAGATCAACGCAGGACAGTTCTTCTGCAGCATGGCTGAAAATATTAAATGCAGGATGTATCCAACAACTTCCTCTCATGTCAGCACACAGAAGAGCTCCTCACACAAAGATGACAGTCAACTGACAACAGACATAAAGGCTCTACAGCCACACACTTGGCCTGAGGGAGAACTGAAAATACAACATGGTGAAGAAGAGGTGCTCCACTTGGTTAAAAGTGGAGAGGAGAAGTATAATAGGATGTATGGGAGTATAAAGGATTTCATACTGAAACATGGCGTACGCCAAAATCCATAAACTGTCGTACACACAAAAAAGTCAGATGTATCAAAGTGTGCGTACGCATGGATCCAAGCACTTTTCCTTTGTACATCCCAATCAACGTGGAATTGAGCGCACATGCTGAAGTGGTAATCTCCTCCCTGTCCACACCCCCATTTAAATATGCAAATTAATTTAAATAGGGCCTGCACCGGGGATTCCCCTCTCTGCACCATCAGATTTACATGATGAGTAAAGCAAAGAAACGCAACTTAACCGAGTCTGAGCTCGAAACGTTATTAAATTAAGTGGAGACTCGACGAACGATACTATTTGGGAGCCTTTCGTCGGGGATAAACACAAAAAAAAAGAAATATGAGTGGGAGTGTGTGCGTGAGGCAGTGAACGTTGTGGGATCGGAGGAGCGTACTGCCTGAAATCAAGAAAAAAAAGGTCCAACGTGAAGGTGGAGGTGAAACGGAGGGTTCCGGCCCACCGCCAAAGTGTGACTGCAACGGGCGGGGGGACAGGAGGGGAGGAACTGACCCCCTTTGATGAGAGAGTGGCAGCAGTTGTAGGTGGTACAGCTCTAAGCGGAGTTGTGGGGGCCCATGAAGGCGACACAGATCATCCCCAAGCTAAATGTGTTTAACTCAGAAATGTTGTCAATATACTGGTTGTGCAATAGGCTGCTCACATTACACATGCTCGTACGTAAAGTTGTCAGGATTTAAACACATTGACTCATGATTAATTACTTCATTTATTTATTATCATTATTTCTGAATAGTCAATGAGCCAGGAGAGGGCACCTCCACCAGCACCACGCACCCCGGTGGCGACTCGTCAGCTGACGCCTGAGCAGCCGCGTCCTCACTCAAGCTGTGCTGGAGTCACAGGAGGAAATTGTCAGAGCTGTCAGTGATCGTCTAGATCAAATCATCAGTGCACTTAGAGATATTTGCACCACAATAAATGCTATTAAAAAGTAAACCATGTCCTTGCCTCTTTATATCGTTAAATCAGATGCTGCCGGGCCCGTATCGCTTCCTGGGGTGGGTCGAGGTGGACGGGTCCAGCATCTGGTTCCTCTGGTGGGGGGATGTGTTCTAGCAGTGGTGTGCCATGGCGGTGTGCCACGTTGTGCAGGTCACCACAGGCCAGCAAAATTAGGCACACCTTCTCCAGTGTGTACAGCAGAACCCCCCCCCCCCCCCCCCCCCCCCCAATATCCCTCTCCACCACTGCCCGAGTTCAGGAATGGAGGTCGTTGTACCTCCTCTCTTGTTTGGTGCCGGGGTTAGTGAGAGGGGTCAACAGCCACGTTCTCAGAGGGTAGCCATGGTTCCCTGGCGTCAAATGAAGGAAGAATACAACATGTGAAATAGATTTAGTTTCCTCATGCATGCACCACTTGATTGAATCATTATTACTTTAAAAAAAAAAAAAAAAAAATACATAAGTGCTACCGTTAGTGGGAAACAAACAGAAGGACAAAACAACTTAATTACAAGGATTGACAAGACTGATCACACTTATATAAATGACTGCAGAAGTGTGCCGTGGCTAATGCAGTGTGACATTTCCAACTTCACGCACGCGTTTATTGACAGAAATACTGAACACAAGGAGACAATAAAGGGCTTGTTAGATAGCTCTGACGCTCTATTTTCACCAGGGAAAAAACAAATACACATATTTTAATGCACGTGCCCAAATGGGCATTGTGCAGGTTTATATTCGGGGCGCAATTTAAACAGATAAATTATTTACTCACTGAGAAGCCACCCATCGCGCACCGCTCCAGCCTCCAGCCTGTTACCAACCATGCTGTTATTAAGAATGAACGAGTCATGCGTTAAACCAGGCCACTTTGCCACGATGTTGGTGAGCTCACATATTATCTGAACATTAATTGAATGAAAATGTTTCCTGTTGACAAAAACAAATTCATCCTGTGATGGCGCTTCTATAGCAACATGTGTGCAGTCAATAGCTCCCATTCTATTAGGGAAACAGCGTTGTATGGGAATTTTAATAAACGTACCTGGATGACATTCTTATGATCCCGTCCCACAAAGCCGGCATGGCTCGGCTCAGAGTGGACTGGCAGACGGGCGCGTGACGTCAGCACCCCTGAACCAGGCTCTACAAACACTGGTGCACATCATGCCACGTAGCAATGGCACTCATCGCTCATTATTAATAATAGCCTACTGCACAACTGAAAATATTGTAGCGACCCCGCATGTTCTTGTTATGATGTTTAAGTTCTGTGATTTCATCGCTGTAGCCTACTGTATGTCCTCTGTGTGTGTGTGTGTGTGTGTGTGTGTGTAGGTGAGTGTGTGAGTGAGGGAGGGAGGGAGGGAGGAGGAGCAGAGGAAGATGTCCTTTTTTCTTTCCGCCTATCACCGGTTGGATGAGGAAGTGATGTTCTTAATCTCAACAACTAAACTATCAAGTCACACACAAAACTGACACACATGACAAACAAACAGAACTATGCTGCAGTTTGTTTGTCAAGTTAACCTGTCACCTTCAGCACCACGGACAGCGCCGCGGATGAGCCGCGGAGAAGTGCAGCTGTGAGCGTCTGGGCTCTGGACTTAGGGCCTGGGGCCTCATTTATCAAAACTGTAAGTAAGCTGTGTAAAACTGCTACAAAAATTTTGCTTAGGCCTACGGCGAAAAGACGAAAATGGCGTACACCCAAAATATTTACACTTTTTTCAGATCTATCAAACTGTGCGTGCACAACTCTCCGCAATTTCTCTTTGATAAATCACACTGAACCCAAGAATGGTGCGCACGTGAACACACCTCATATTCCGCCCCCGGAACGTCTAGACACAACCATATATGGTCAGCACATGCATATTAATTAGCCATGTGCGCTCTGTGGAGCGGCTACAAAGTGACAACGAGGACAACGGGCGGAGGGCGGGGGAAAGAAAGCGAGATACATGGCGACTTCAGGTAATAAATCAGTCAGAAAAATGATCTTGCATTTTAATAAGCTACAATAAAAACAAAAACCTCCCAAATCTCAACAAAAGGGAGCAGAAAGAAGAATAGTCTTATGTAATCTGCCCCTTTATCCCAGAAAAGAGAGAGAGAGAGAGGGGTTATGTCAGATGAATTAGTCCTCTAACAAACTACAGTTTGACTTGTCAGTAGTTTTTCCAGTAGGATGTAGTTAAGGGGCAGGGGTCTGGGTTGTTTACTGCTCCACAAAATGACACAAACAGGAAAGCCGGTGGCAAAAAAAAGAAAGAAGGAGGCAAACACATAAGCCGTGAGTCTCCTTCGTCTCTTGCCTTTCCAAACTGACCCAGAGCCGGTCCCGTCCAAAATCGGAATTCTGGATGGTCGGATTTAGCCCTGGTCGGAATATAGGGATTATTTTGGTCGGAGCAACGGGCAGTCGGCCCAATGGGTCTAGAAAAGTCGGATTAATGGGTGGTCGGACTGACGTATGCTCCCCGTGTGGCACGGCATGGCTCTACTCATTTTTTTTGCTTTTCCACTAGTACCTGGTACCTGGTACTTTTTTGGTAATGCCTCGGCCCTGGTTACAAGCGAGCCAAAGTGATACTAAACGTGACATCAGCCAACTGCCTTCCACTGATTGGCCAGAGCGTTGTCACTGCTGGAAGAGTCGCAACCGCGACTTCTGACATGAGAATCAAACCCGCCAAATTTAAAAACACACCAACAACAGTTCCCACTGATCTGAGTTAAATGACTGCTGTATAGAAAACCACACTGTGGTCCGTCATCGAGGTGCAGACGAGTGATTTTGGAGCTGACAAGACGATCGGGAAAAAAAGATAGTGAGACGATGCAGCGGCTACTGCTGTGATATGACGCCCCCGGCCCCGCTGTGGAGGAACTATGAAGAACTCTGTTCGCTGTAATGGAAAAGAACCTAAACCGAACCGTGCCGTGCTGTGACTGCGTAGTGGAAAAGCGCCATTAGACTGCGTTAGTTACTTCCTGCAGTCAGAGGGATGAAGCAGCAGTAGTCTATCTCTACATCTGTTATCATAGTGAAATATCTGCTATGTGTTTGCGTTTCTGTACTTTGAGCAGGTTCTTGATTAATTTTTTAACTTTTTACTCTGTTTTATGGCTCTGACTCACAGAGCGGAGTTTATGTCAACTCTGGTGATGTACAGGTTATTGTTTCACTTCACCACTCCGACACTACGCCCCATGTGTGTGTCTTTGTGTCTGCAGCGCTGGCACACACACACACACACACACTGTTACCCTGCATCTACAGGAGCTTTAGTGCATGTTCTTCACGCCGTAGATTAACCAACATATGAGACGTGTTACTGCGGAATAAACCGGGTCGCAATCATCTCATGAACCGCTCCACACGTTCACCATTTGTTATTTAAATAAAAGCATGTGCACTTTACCCAGAAATGCCGCTGACTCCTGTTACACTGTGCTGTCTGGACACTAGATGATGACATCATTTTTATGAAAACTGCTTCACTAAGGGGGTATTTCTTCACTTTGCCTCCACCACAGTGAGACTACAGGCTTTTATTTTTGCCCTTAAGGCGGGCTTACACTGCACGACTATTCGTCTGTTCACATCTCAAACTGCACAAGCTTCCCTCTCCAGTCCTACGTCTCAGATCAGTCTCAGACCCCCACTAATTGCACGTCGTTCTATGATTGCTCCCCACCACGATTACCCTGCGATGCCGCTGAGATTTGTGCTGCTCTATAATTGCTCGATTGTAAACCTCAAATTGACATTGGTTTCTGATGTTGGTTCCTATATAGCAGAGTCCATGGTGGAAGATCAGACCGACAAACACACAGACAGACAGCGTGCATCACCTCCAAGGCCGGTGCTGCTGAGAGAGAGAGAGAGAGAGAGACAGCCAGCTGACGTGCAGCTCACCTGCGGCTGTCAGAGGAGCCTCGCTAGTTCTCTCTCTAGCCTGCACTTTGTTTAAAAGTTCAACATGTGAAGATCTAACTACCATCTGAACACCGGTCAGCTGAGCCAGAGCACAGTGGACGTGGCTGCTGGTGTGTAGGCTCGCTATTTTATACTGTAACGACAAGAAAAAATAATCACCCTCAATCGCTGAGTGTCTGATAGTGTGTGTACATTTGTCGGACTCGGGCTGATCTTCCATCACGGACTGCGCTGCATTACTGATCATCACCCGGTCACCCTGTCTGTGACAGCTGCAGCTGTGGTCTAACTTCAGCTTATCACTTCCCTGTCCCTCCTCTCTGTCTGCCCGTTCTCACTCCTGTAATCAGGTTCATAAAGGCTCTGTGCTCTGTGCTAAAACAATCTGTTATGGCAAACTTGTCGTATGTGCAGAATCATGACGTAGGTCCCCATACATTGTCCGTCACAACGAGAAATTTTCTGGCATGTCAGAAATTAATTCTTCTAATTAATTCTAATTAATTTCTCTCTTTTGTAATATGAAAATTGGTTTTGTAATTGTTTTATACGTATGCTCATAAAATGAATTTATATTAACTCTTTCTATTTCAATATTATTTATCATAATTTGTGTTTGATCTAAATGTTTGCGGTATCCAAATATTATATAATTAGTTTTATTTAAGTTGAGTGACATTTTATTAATGTTAAACCATCTTTTTCTCTCCACTGTGTCTAGAAAGTGCCTCAGATCTTTACCAGAGCAAAGTAAATTTGTATCATCAGCTAACAAAACAAAGTGTAACAGCTTGGACACATTACAGATATTATTAATGTATATAATAAATGACCAGCACGGAACCTTGTGGGACTCCACATGAAATCCTCAACAAGTCAAATTTTTCATCATTTAGTTGCACATATTGTTTTCTATTAGGGGAGCGCCGGGTCGATTGATACACTTTTCATTTAAACGTCTTTTTCAAAGATGACGTTATGTACACAAACATTTTTATCATGTGATCAACAACTCACATGTGTATTCTCTATGTTACAAGTGTAATTTAACACATATGTTGGATGATCGCGCTGTTTTATAACTTTGAACGTAAGTTGACATGTGTCTCAAACGCCCCACCTATGCGGGTCGTTTGAGACACAGAGGAGGGACGGTTGAAACAGCATGTTTTAAACAGAAACTACTGACATTACTCTCGTTTTTATGCAGCATATCGGACAACATACTAGTGTACTCGTCATTGCCAAAATGTCACATAATTTCTCACAATATAAATAGGTCAAATAAATATTTTTGTCCCGTGCGTAATTGTCAAGATCCGCATTTCGATTAAACTCACCTTTCTTCTTTTGTATGAGTTGTTGGACGACTGCATTTTCATTTCATTTACTTATTTCCCTGTCCTAAGTCATGTTTATGGATACACAGTTGAACATATTGTCATTTTACCCTCGGCATTTTCCCCTCACGTTGCTGAATATCTGTTGATTCATGTCATAAACACGTTTTGTTCATTAAAAATATGTGGTGTTAATTAAAAATACATGTTCATTCAAATAGGTTGTTGTTTATTGCAAAACAATTAGGCTATTAATTCGGTGATTTATACAGATATTGATCGCGCTATGTGACCACAATCACTACGCACGGTGGCGTGAGGGACATTTGAAACAGCTGTATCAATCGTCCCTGCAGCGACTGCTGACACTTGAACCTGTTTTGCCTCTAAACTTCAAAACTATGACATTGCATACATTAGGACCTGTTTATGTACGAATTCATCTGTTGTTAGGTCATATTATTATTGCATGAAACACACAATACAACTTTTGATCACAAAAAAACTGCCGCACGTAACATTTTACTTTCCGTAGTCAAAAACCGGTTCACGCTAATAACTTTTGAATGGCGTGACGTCATTTCACAAGCTTTCCCAGGATTGGTAGGTGTTGAGTGCTGAAGGTAGTGACGAAATCTGACGGCTCAAGCTTGTGTGGTTTTCGAGGAAATCGCTGTGTATCAATCGTCCCGTGTATCAATCGACCCGGTGCTCCCCTATCTAGATCATTTTTTAGCCATATGCTATGCCCCTGATCCCATATCTTTCCAGCTTCTTCATTAATACGTTATGATCAATGGTGTCAAATGCTTTTTGCACATACATGAAAACACCTACTGTGTATTCCTTTTTGTCTATTGCTGACAAAAAAAATTTCTTTAAGTTCCATTACAGCCATTGTGGTGGATCGATTAGATCTGAACCCATATTGATGTTCACATAGTAAGTTTTGTGTTAAGTGATTGGATATGGATAAATAGTTTCTCTAATATTTTTGAGAACTGTGGAAGTAGAGAAATTGGTCTGTAGTTAGAAAATGTATGTTTATTTACATTTTTGGATATTGGAATGACTTTTACTATTTTCATTTGGTTGGGAAATATACCGGTTTGAAGTGACTGGTTGCAGATATGGGTCAGAGGTTTCCCAAATAACATAGAATATACCCAAATATTTCCTTTAATTACCTCCAGTGTTTGTTAACAGCATTGAAACATTTCATACTGTAAATCAGTAACATACTGTCTTTTCCCACATCAAAAAACTTTATTTACAGAGCACGCTTCCTGCAAGGACATGTAACACAAAGGGCTTAACACATTTAAAAAAACACACACTGTCACCACTGGCAATAGGGAGACATGGCATGGAGCTGAAGATTGAGGAGGTGCCCATGGCCCCTGACCCCGACAGACACCAGCCGGCCGGGCCGAAGGGACCCAAGGACAGCACCCCCAGCAGCAGCCCAGACACAGCTCCCAGTGTGGAGGAACCCCCAAGATCAAGGTCAATGATATTACCATACAGTATATGGCTCTTCACCCTTCCAAGGTAATGATTTTCCCAAAACGTGTAAAAACAAACAAACAAAAACACACAGATAAAGTTAAAGGAATATTAATATTAATACATAGAAATGTGTAAAACCAAAAATACTTATTCCAAATTTAAATACTCAACTTTAACCTAAGCAACTTATTTTATTTGTCAAAAATAGGTTTCTGATTGTGATCAGTTGCCTGATAAAAGGTTAAGGAAAAGGGAATCCTTCTTTTCAAGCAATATAAACCAGTCAAAACCTTGTTGGATTCACAAAATGAAAAAAAAGGACTCTTTACTTTGCTTATGTAAAAGTTGGGATTTATTTGTGTTTAACAGGACAATTGACAATATGAATCCTGTCATGTAGGCTACGATTTCCTCAAGCTGAGGCAAAAGTTGTATTAATAGTGAGTACTTCTTTTCTTTTAAGTGCTGCCAATACAAGACAAGTGGAAAACAACAGAAACAAACAAAGACAAAAAACAACCCATTAGACAAGACAAATAATCTAAGACCTCTGATTAATTCTCAGCAGCATGGTCACCACAGTCTGACAGTGTCACAGTAAGAACCACTTGTACAGATCAAGCACCACTCTGTACTCCTTGTTCATGGCCACGTGATGACAGGCCTGGCAGATAGCGTGTGCAAACTCCTGCCTCTCCTCCGTGGGATGGCGTTTGAATGTGTAGAAACGCCGCCAATCAAAATATTTGACATACGTCTGATTATCCTCATGCAGCCTGAGGAGGAAGTTAGCCAGGGTCATGGCATCAGGAAAGTCATTTACATGTATGAAAGAGGAACCTGGGGCAAAGTCCTCATAGTTGTTTCTTGGTGGACCCAAAACTACTGGCACAGTGCCAGCTGCCAGAGGACCAGTGAATATTTCTGTGATGTAATCTCTGTGGATTGAATCCTCAAAAGAAAGGAAGAATTTGCAGCTGCTAATAGTCTGAAAATAGTTGTCACCCCTCAAGGTCTCCCCAGAGGAGCTGAAAAACATGTGCACCTTTATGTATTTTGTAAGCTCCATGTAAAAGCGCTGTCTCTCCAGTGTCCCATTGAGCTCGTGTTCATTCACCATCCAACAGAGCAGTTGTTGTTTCTTTGGAATGACAAAGTCCTCAGCTGGTTTCTCTCTGACAGTCAGTTTCCAGTGAACGTGGATGTCTGCGTCCTTCCTGTAGCTCAGCGTTAGGTTGAATAGTCCCTGAATGCCTGCTATCCTGCGCGTGTTGGTGGGTGAGTCCATGTTAAACCAGATCCACCTCTGAAATCTGGGTCTGGGCGAGGCGGGAAGGTTGGAGAGGTCGTCCTGGATGGCTCTGTGAAATATCACAACGGCCTCAGCCCTGGAGTATAAAGACCTGTCGTCTGTGAGGAGGCAGCTGTCCATGTTGAAAAGCTTCTTGCAGTCTTGGAAATCAAAATGTTTGTTTTCAGGCCAGAACCACAGCAGCAAGACAGGTTTTTCCGTCTGTCGTCTCGCCGGGGGAGGATAACATCGGGGAGATGGAGCTGATGTGTAGTACATTAAAATCAGGATTATGACTCCAGCCAGCATGAGAGACGCCGTTAGAGTGACGCGTAAGACAGAAGAAATGGGAGAAGGAGCCATATCAACACGGCAAGAGAGGAGAACCTCTTCTGATGATTATTGGCAACACAAACTGAAAGAGATAAAACAATATAAACTAAGTGTTAAATCACAAACAGCAGCAGTAAGAGTTCCTAATCCTAGATTTGTAAAATAAATTATACTGAATAGATAAATAAAAAGGAAAATAAAGTAATCCAAATGAGCATCAGTTCCTCCACTAAAATATGGTGGCTAAGATCAATTTAAAAGGTGAAAATGAAGCTACTGTCAGGTGCCTGGAAATGCTGTTGCTGCATGAAGGCTGAGTGTGTAAATGTTGTGCAGGGTTAGGGTTAAGACTGAGGGGCTGGGCCAGGACAACACAGATCAGGGGAAACTCGTTTGGTTTTTTCTACTTCTCTCTGTGACAGACACTGACTCATCAACCCAACCTCTGTCAGACTGCACTCAGGCATCGGTGACTTGGAGATTTGACTTTAAAACAACAGATTTTCATAACGATTGGGTAAAGGTGTCTGTGACGCTGTAGATGAAATGAGGTGTTGAAGTAGCTGGTGTATCATCTACAATGTTGTACAACTTTAAAAAGGGAAATAATAGAGAAATTACTGGTATGACCTTTTTGAGATTTAAGTAACTTTATTATTTTCGATACCTGAGTTCATAAACAAAGCAAAATGGTTACATCTACAAAGTGAAACACAAAAACAAAACAAAATCATCTTTTGCATAAAAGTTACAACCATTATCAGCCAGAATCACAGTCACTGAGTCCTTTAATCCAGTCAAACAATCCATGTTTCCACCCAGTGCATATGAATCATCATCCATCTTCTATAGGTTGCAAGTGGAAGAAAGACATAGAGAGAAAAATGACGAGCTTTGGACGTGATAAAAGAATTAAACCAACTGGTCACAGACAGAAGGACCTTTGTCTCCATCTCGTCTCACCTGGACCTAATGGATCATCAGAGCAACACCCACAAGAGACAGGTTGAATGGAAGACAGATGAAGGTGGTGTCAGGTACATGTTTGCTTTCCTCTGTAAACACATGGGGCTCTAATTTCATAGACTAGGCACAGGTGTGGAGCACTAGTGTTGCTTTCGCCAATGAAAATTATGGCGAAATATCGTCAACGAACCTTTATCACGTGACGAAAACGAGACTCTGCTAAAATGTCTCTTCATTTTTGTTGACCAAAACGAGACGAGACGAAATAACGTTATAATGTTTAGTCGCGCTATTATTCTATTATTTTTGCAGTATTTCTGTTTCCTAGGCAGCGACGTCACTTCCCCAATCCCCACTCGTGGCATTATTTAGAAGATGCAGCTGCAGTGGGTTAGTGTTAACGAGGTCCGACACAGAGAAAGGGACCGATGGCTGGCAGCCGCGGATCATCAAACCACTGAGGCAAACGTGTGTGTGTGTGTGTGATATAGAGAGAGAGAGAGAGAGAGAGAGAGAGAGAGAGCGTGCGCGTGTGTATGACTAGCGTGTATATGTATTTGTGTGTGTGAGGGAGAGTGTAAAGTGTGTTTCTCCAAAATATCTGCTAAATATAGTGTGTGGGAACTGAAAATAATATATGTCAAGCAGAGCATCCTCCATGTCTGTAATGGATGTATTCTTGAGTCTATAAGGTAACAACAATATAAAAATAAAGTTTTCGTCGACTAAAATTAGACAAAAATAGTCATGGGTTATTCTGACTAAAATAAGCTCAGAGTTTTAGTCGACTAAAACTTGACTAAACAAAAAGGAGCATGAACGTGACTAAAACTAATAAAAACTAAAATGACAGTTTGGCACGAAGACTAGACTAAAACTAAAATTAAAGCAGGCCGCCAAAAACAACACTACGGAGCACTTGCCCTGCGCCATGCCAACGAGGTGTGTCCAATTTGCAATTTTCGTGCACTCTCGCCACCTTCCCTCCCACCAGCGCAAGTGGCAAGAGGGAGGAGAAAAGGTGTTGAATGGGTTTAACACAGCTGAGTCAATTCTTCAGCAACCATTCAAATGGGGAGCGTGCCTATGTTCCCACAGCCCTGTTTCCACAGCCCTATGTTCCCTCAGCTCTATGTTCCCACAGCCCTATGTTCCCTCAGCTCTATGTTCCCACAGCCCTATGTTCCCTCAGGCCTATGCTCTCTCAGCCCTTTGTTCCCTCAGCTCTATGTTCCCACAGCCCTATGTTCCCTCAGCTCTATGTTCCCACAGCCCTATGTTCCCTCAGACCTATGTTCCCTCAGCCTTAGGTTCCCTCATTTCTATGGGGTTTTTTTTCTTTCCAAAATTAGGCCCTATGTTCCCACATTTCATGATCGATTTGCATCAGATTTTATCCCCATTTCTCCCAAGTTGGTAGTCAGTTACACCCAACCTATTATCCAGTAGCAGTTGACTACAGATGTAATGTAGCTTTTAGCTAAATCTGGGAACATAGGGCTGACCCCTTCCAACAACTCACCTCCATGAGTTAGTGCAAGACAAGAAACTTCTACAGTAGTACAAATAGTGTTAGTAGTAGTAAACGAAGCATTAGAAAGTTTGTACAGTAAAGGCCCTTTCACACCGCGGACGTATTTTTCGTGCGAATAATTCACGCGTCAATATTTTTTTTCGAACCCCGGTTTTCATCACGGGTCCTTTCACACCGACCGCGAATGTGTCGCGGCGAAAATGCGGCATAATTTTTTTTCGTCGTGAGGTCGATTTTGCCCAGCTTTCGCCCGGCGAATTAACGCATCAACCAATCATGTGGCGTGAAAAGGAGGTAGGCCACATCACACCCCCCACGTCAGAACACAAACAGCTGTTTCCCAACAGACTGCGGCCGCACAGTCTCAGGCTCGCCACAGTCTCTCACAGGGAAAAAAAAGTTGTTTTTTTTAGCGTTTCACCGTCTTTGCTCTCATCTCTGCCAGTCAGCCCCTCCACCTGCCGTCTCTCTGGCGTACGGTCGCACCGCACGTACACACACGGACACGCACACACACAAACACACACGGGCGCATGGACACGTGCTTGGCCGCTAATGTAAACAATGTAAATAACCTGTGTCGCGGAGGAGAGGAGGAGAAGAGAGGAGGGGGGGGGGGGTGTAAGTGGAAAGAGGAGAGGAGAGGAGAAATAGCAATACTGTCAGGATAGTGATCAGATATTGATCAGTGATCAGACAGTGAGCTGCTGTGTTGAGTAAAGTTGGTAACAAGACAACAGTGGCATAGTGAATACTTGAGGGATAATTAACAGATTGAAGACATGACGTGGAGGCGAAGAACCACCCGTCGCAAAGCGAAACTTTGGAATATAATTGTCGCATCTGTCGCATATTTGTGTCGCCGCCGGTGTGAATGGTTTTGATGCGAAATATTCGGCGGCGAAATATTTCGCATTTCGTGTCGTTTATTCGTTACGTCCGCGGTGTGAAAGGGCCTTAAGTACACCAGAAATTCCGGACATTATTAGTGGGGTAATTTAAGATAGCCACTTGGTAATGTTAGCACCATTCGGTTAATAGCGGTAACTCGACCACTGTTAGAGCAAGAGAAAACAAGCTTCTGGAGGGGGGGGGTTTGGCTTGAGGTCATGGTGCAGAGGACCCTAGGTTGAAATTACTCTGAATCATCCCTTTAAATGCGGTATAAAAATAAAAATGACCTGACTTAGAGTTTAATTTTGAGAAAATTCTTAGAAATGAGGCAACAAAGGGCTGAGGGAACACACACACCCCTTTTCCATTAAAGACACTCATATACCAACGGGAATGAAATCAGAAACAGCTGTGCGTAAAGGAGGCATCGCCAAGCATCTCTCTTTTTCTTTTGTCTTAAGGATTTTCCTGAGATGGGAGAGGCCGAATATATGCTCACTATCTGATGCCGAGGCTGTCTGTGGTTGGCTGAGAGAGATGATTTTTTTTTTTTTTCAGTTTCTCGTTACCGCTGCGTGACGACGCAGTTGCTCGCACGCTAATAAATTAATAAGTAAATAAATAAATAAAGCGGATCATCACAACGGCACAGTGCGAGGTCTCAACATGGCAGCAACATGCAGTTATCCACCCTCACAGTCCTGCTCTTGGGACATCCACGGCTGCTTTTTAGTCCCAGTCCCTCCCTGGTTTCATCGGGGGGCGACCGCCATTCCGACGGTCCGCTAGTCCGAAAATTTCCGAAGGTCTGTCATTTCAAATTTCCGAGGAGCCGATATTCCGAAGGTGTCAATCGCAGTGTTTTATTATGAAGGGTCAGGGACCGGATTCTCTCGTGCATCTTTGTTTGACTTCATGCCCGGCTTGACGATCGCTCGTGGAAAATACACCAGATGAAACGATCGCTGCAGGGTGCGAGCCGGCAGCGTGTCTGGTGTGTGTATGTGAACAACACAATCGGTTAACATGGGCCGGTGTGTCCCCGGCCGGCTAATAATGTACAGTGGGCTAATATACAAGACAAAAAACTATAAATGTGCACCCCTTCCTGGATCTGTGTGGCAGGCAACGGCTCTACCCACTGGACTACCGCAGCAATCAATGAATTGGCTTTACGACAGCATATTTAACCAACTTTTCAAAATGGCACACCTTTTTTCAGATTTGGAATGGTGGCCCTTTTTCAAACATAACTAACACCGTGTCCTAACTGGATGCGACGCGAGTGAGCGACAGCTGCTAAATTAATGGTTTCCTATTGTAATGTCCTAACTGGCCGCGAGCGACGCGGCGCGACGATTAGAGCCCGACGCCCCGTTTCTATTTCTGTCGCTCGCGTCGCGTTCAGCGTCGGAAATTAGCGGCGGCCACGGGCCATTTGGCCCTCAATTTGACCAAGAATGCCCCCCAAAAATCATGATAGTTTTTTCAGAAACAAATATATTTATATCTGTACATTATCATACTTTAATTTTCATTAATTTACCGTCACGTCTTATTCTCCTGATGTCGGCTTAAAGCAGATATCAGTGGAATGTTTTTGTTAATATAAGTCCTAAATAGTCCTATTTTCCGTCAGCAATCACTTACATGAAGTATTTCAGCCTAAACACGAGTCTCTCCGTCACTCTGCTCTGCTGTAACCCGAGGAGAAAATTTTCCTTGTGGGATACAAGTGTTATCCAATGAGAAGAGAGAACGGCATGAAGGGCTGTGTGTGCAGCCAAGGGATGCGCGTGAATGTGGTGACGTAGCACGAGGACCAATTGATGCCTGACAAGGGCGGGGGCTGCTAACTCATGGTGCGTTCAAGGAAACTCGTACTTTGTGTTTTTCCTTCCTGTGAAGTCATACCAGTTCGATCTGGTACGAGTTCACGGGTCGGAAGTTACGAGTGGCCGTTATAGGGAACTTTCACAGACAACAGGACGGTAAAAACACGAGCTACGGGTTACCTGGAACGCTACCAAGTCGTAGTTGTGACTTGAAGCTGTAACTTACGGTTTCAAAAGCCTGCCTTGAACACAGCATTAGCCGAAACGGCCGTGCCACTGATATCTGCTTTAATGTAATGTAATCGAGATTGCACTGCCAGAGAGTAATGTGACAGCGGGGCAGCAGCTGCTGTGCTGTGATGGACTTGATCAGACTGGTGGTGGTCCACAGTCAATCAGTCTGGATCCTCCACCGTCACCAGATCCCCCGAAAGCCCCCACAAATAATACATTGACAAGAAGTTAAGTGGCAAATTGCATATTTTCGTCAGCTTATTTGCGGGGTTTTTTGTTTTAATCTTAACGTCACTGCAACATGCGGCTCTCAGTGCTTGTCGGTGTTGTGTAGTTCCTCCTGTTTCCCAGGTAGGAGGGGGACAATAGCCCACCTAGGGCTGGGTAATGAAACGGTAGGCTATAAATTGTGAAATAACTTTTCTTCGATAGAAATATGAGACGTGGTCAATAGGTTTCATTCATCCATGTTTTGGCAGACAATACAAATAGCCAATTGAGATTTCCACCGCGCCGAACCAATCATGTGGCTGGAATAGAGCCAGTCAACAGTAACACGTGCATTTGTTTAGGTTGCTGCAGCCGTGCACATCAGCAGACACCGCCGGTAAAAAAAAAAAAAAAAGAGAGAGAGTTGTCTCGAAAAAAAAAGTAAAGGAGAACTTGGACAAGTGACTGAAAAGACGCGTGGTGCTCAATGGGGACACATGGCCGCTCTGCTGGTCACCCCAGTGTGTGCGACACATAAAGGCCGCTTCAAGGAGACTAGCGGACTTTTTTTTTTTTTAATAGCCTCATAGCCTTCATTCATCTTGGGCGGGGGGGCGGTGCGCCGTCTTATAATGTTACAGAAAACCCTGCATTATGTTTTTGCTACTTGTGTTCCTACACTAGAGACAACTTGCTGTTGACTATATATTTCAAGACACTTGTTTTCTGTTTAAAAGGCACAAACGTAGTATTCACCCATCTTTTAACCGGGTAGTTACGTCTCCAGTCTGATAATACATCCATGTGACGAGCGGGCGAGCGCACAGCTGATGTGCTTCCATTCCAACAGACGCACGGATTCAGTATGGACAGAGAGCGTGAGATGTGACGCGATTGTTGGACGCTCGCTCGCGTTGCATACAGTTAGGACACGCTGTAAGGGCCGGCATTCCGAAACATTAAAGTAAAGTTGTTGTTTTTTTGGCTTTTCATGCCTTTATTAGATAGGACAGTTAAGAGTGTGACAGGAAATGGGAGGCAGAGAGCGGGGGAATGACACGCAGGATAGGGCCGTCCGGCGCGGGACTCGAACCGGGGCCGCCTGCAGAGAGGACTATAGCCTCTACACATGGGGCGGGTGCTCTACCAACTGAGCTAAACACCGCCTCGAAACATGAAAGTAAACGTTCGGAATGGTGGCCCTTCGGAATGGCACACTGGAACCGGTTTCTTCTGTGTTAATTCAGTCAGGTTGAGTTTCCATTACGCATGCCGACAGCCTTTGATCTGTCATCAGTGTGACGAGACAATCGATATAGATATAAGTTTATGTGCTGATTCAGATAGTTACCAAAAAAAGTGGTTATTGTGATTTAAATGTGCCTGGAACTGTGGAAACCTGCCTGTGAGGTCTTGGTGACGTGTGCGCACTGCGCACCGGTCAGGCAAATTACCACAGCGTCATCTGCGCTTCACCCTGTGCCGAGAGTAGACCAGGTTGGAGCTGGCGAACTTTCGTTTTGGCACAAAATTGTCACTGCGCCAAGCTGAATCTGTCGACACCTCCCCCTGCTGCACCGCCACACCCATCTGGGCGCAGCGCAGTCTACCAATTTACCAAATCCGCTGCGCCAGAGGAAATTACCACTGCGCTGCGCCACGAAATTAGAGCCCATGGTAGCTATAGATCCTGGGGAGCATATATCAGTCTGACTGCCCAAAAGTCTGATGGCTCATTTCTCCAACTACCCATTCTACAGTGCTAAGGTTAGGTTTGGGGTAAGGTTAAGGGTTAGGGCTACTTCTTGGAGAAGTGGGAGGTTTGACTAATGGACGCAAAAATAAAGATATGGTCGGAGAAATGGGTAGTCGGACAGACGTCATGCGCCCATACATCCTGAGGTTTTCACCATGAAAAGTTTTGCTCAAAACCACTTAAAACCACAGAATAACCAAAACTAACCTTTATTTTCATCAGAGGTGAATATGTTTTCTGTAATACAGTAATATTTGTCACAACCCTATGTGTATTAGTGTTATGCTGTGTGGGGTGCCTATAAACTAACAAATTCCTTCTGTGCAATAATCCATAATGCCATATTTAGTATAGTGCAATAACTCCTGTCCATGTTTGTACTTGTAAGTATATTTTTTATTTATGTTTCTTTATTTGTCTATTGACCACTTGACTACTGTGCTCTTATTAACGGGGTCATTCCTATGTTCCCACATCCCTATGTTCCCACATTTCTAACTTTTTTTTTCACTGAAAATTAGGCCCTGTGTTCCCACAGCCCTATGTTCCCACAGGGGGGCAACCGCCATTCTGACATCCCACCAGTCCGACATAGGCCTCTAATTGTCTAAATGGCAACACTTAATTTTCTATCAAACGTCCCGTTATTCCGATAATTCCTGCCTCCTATGGTCGGAATGACAGTATTTTTGTTCTTTCTTTTTTTTTTAAACATCCTGCCTTTCCAACAATTCCTTTAATAGCGTATTAGCATTTAGACAATGAAGAAAGGAGTTTGTTAAGTTTAGTAAAAAGACCAAGTAGAGGATAGACAGGCCAGATAGATCGAGAGAGTCCAGAGAAGTAGGAGGGAGTCACCTGTTGAGTAACGCACATTTCCTTATAAAGCCTCGTCGGAATGGTGGGATGTCGGACTGGTGGGATGTCAGTATGACGGGATGTCGGAATGACAGCATGTATCTGTTCCCACAGCCCTATGTTCCCACATTTCTAACTTTTTTTCCCACTGAAAATTAGGCCCTATGTTCCCATAACATACCCATAGACATCTTTCCACACGTAGCAGAGCATGCGCTATGTTATAAATCTCAAATGTGGGAACAAAAGGCTGTGGGAACATAGGCATGGACCCCTTTTAACTTGTACACTTTGTGTTGGAGATGTTGTTATAACAAAAAGCAATTTCCCCTTGGGGATCAATAAAGTATTCTGATTCTGATTCTGAACAGAAAACTGAGCAAAAAACAGTGAAACAAAAGCCTAAACTGTCAGTAATCTATCAAATGCTGATCTCACTTTTGCTCCTCATGACCAGTACCACCCATAGAGGTCGTGAACTACACTGTAATCCCTGTCTTTGGACATGTGATCGCAGGCGAGGCAGACAGGCTGAAGGAATTCATTTATGAGTGACAGGAGATGAGGAGTGGCTGTGTAGTACTTCCTCCACTCAAAGTAACGCATGTACACTTCATCATTTGTGTCCAGGTGGTTCAGGAACTCTGCCAGAGATTTAGGATCAGGGAAGTCATTGATGTGAATGAAGGCATCGGAGGGAATTAATTGCTCGTAGTTTTCCCGTGGCGGACCTAAAACTACAGGGACCGTCCCTGCCACGAAAGGCCCGTTTACCTTCTCAGTGATGTAGTCTCTGTGGATTGAGTTCTCAAATGACAGGTAGAATTTACAGCTGGCAATGGTGGAGTAGTAGTCCTCATCACGTAAGCGCTTCCCTGAAAAAGCACCAAAGACGTGGACATGGATGTGTTTAGACAGTTCGCTGTAATAGGTTGCTCTCACTGCTGTTCCGGTCGCCGGGTTGTTGTTACTGACGATCCAACACACCAGTTTGTCTTTCTTGGGCAGAACAAAGTCATCTTTCACGTCCGTTTTCCTGATCACCAGCTCATTCCTTACCGTGATGTCAGCATCTCGTCTGTAGTTCAGTGTTAAGTTAAACAGGTTCTCCAGACCAGGAATCTTTGCTGTGTTGGTAGGAGACTCCACATGGTACCAGATCCACTTCTGAAAAGCTGGACGTGGCTCCTGAGGCAGGTTTTTTAAATTCCAGTTTATATTTTTGTGGAAGACAATCACTCCCTTTGCTTTACTGTACAAGGATCTATCATCTGTCAGGAGGCAGCTGTCAATGTTGAAGTGGGGTAAACAGCCACTGAGATCAAACCTCACACCAATAGGCCAGAACCACAACAGGACTATGGGCTTTTCAGAAGTGTCTTCAAGGGCTAATGTGGACGTATATTGACAAACTGGGGCTGGTGCTTGAAAATACAGAACAAAGCCGATGATGGTGAGAGCAGCAACTTAGTGCTAAGCACAACGTTTTCCATATGGCTGCGGTCGACATCTGTGGAGGCAGAGGAACAAAGTTATATGGTTAATTCTGTAACTGTTTTATGGATGATAGTAACTCTAGTGACCAATAGCTAAACATAGAAAGTAAATCTCCAATCGTAGTTCAAGGTTTATGTCTCCATGCATTGGAACAGTGTGAACAGGGCTCAGGTATCCAACACTCACATGCATCTACTGACCAGTGTAGCACACATTCATTTTAAAAAAGTAATTAGTTATAGTTACTAGTTACTTTCCCCAAAAAGTAACTGAGTTAGTAACAGAGTTACTGCATGATAAAAGTAATTAATTACCAGGAAAAGTAACTATTGTGTGACTTTTTGTCAAATAACTTAGACTTCTCTCCCTAACCCCCATTTATCTGGAATTAAAGGGGAACTTTGCAAGTCTGGTTGCTTTACCGCTGTTTTGGTTACGCTCCTCTCGCCCATGTGCATGTGTTTACAACAAAGCTGGCTTTTTCCGCGAGCGATCGTGTCAAGCCAGGCAGGAAGTCAAGCAAAGAAACACGAGGGAATCCAACCCCGACCCTTCAAAATAAAACACCGCGATTGACACCTTCGGAATGGCGGCCCCTAGGAAATTCGATGATGAGGATGAGGAAAAGCAACCAGACTTGCATAGTTCCTCTGAAAACGGGTGTATTATTTTCTGATGGTACTTCTTGAGTCAAGTAACGCTGAGTTATGGCGCATCTTACTGTCAGTAACGGTAACGGCGTTGTAACAAGGGGAACGGTAACTTTTGTGATTACTTCATCACTTTATTGATTACTTTATTTTAATGCTGTTATTCCCATCACTGCTACTGACAATCAGGAACCTGGTTTTCATTTTGGCAATGTAGCAGAATGGGAGTGACCAATCAACCAAGTATTGATAACTTGTGTAATTGGCAGCCAAGACATGAGGACACGTTGGTGACGCTATTAGGCCCACAGAAAGAACAACTTCAGTTTTAGGTCAAATTAACAACACACAAGCAGATGGTGCACAAAGGCTGTGTTTGATTTGAGGCAACACTGCACTGTAAATACAAATCGTGAGTAAATTCCACTTGCAGTGTGTGTGTGTGTGTGTGTGTGACTTTATGAAAAGAGTAAGAGAGATATTGTTAGCCTAGCTTTGTAAGCACAAGTGTAGAGAATGGATTAAAATCCACTGTAGGCCACAACATTTTATTTCATTTCAAAGACCACGACCAATTTCTCTTTGGGAATTAATAAAGTCATTATTTTTCTTGTCCTTATTCTTATGTAATATACTTTTCCAGGTGTGTAAGTATATAAAACTCACCTTTACAATGATAATGTATTAGTATCCCAGCAAACATGGATGGACCCGGACCTGTCTGAGAGAGCTCGATTGGGTCGTTATCACGTCAAATCACAACTACTCCGATCAGGCCCAGAATATGACCCAACCAATTACTTGTGCACGGACGGACCAGAACAAGTTCGAGAGAGCACAATGGGGTCGTGATCGAGTCATATCATGACCAGTCATTATTAATGTAAAATTAATGTATTTATTTATTCATGTGATTTGGTGAAAGCGTACAAAAACTTTTTAGATTCCGAGGTTTGAGTCTTTTTGGCGAATGGTGAAGAAAGTGGGCATGATTTGACCTAAGACCCAGCACATGATGCTTCTTCAACACGCTGCAGCATGTTCCATGACACGTTTAGTTAAATGTTATGT